>NC_045972.1:24338934-24493311 GCF_010909765.2 Amblyraja radiata | reverse complement strand
TTATTCCGTTGGTTGTAAGCTACCCAATATGTAATTTTGATGAGAGAGAATCAGAGATTCACAATTAGGCAGCACAGTGGTGCAGCTTGTGGAGCTGCTGCCTCACAGCTTCAAGGATCCAGATTCGCTTCAGGGATCCAGATTCACTTCAGGAGTGTGTAGGAAGGCACTGCAGATGATGGCTTATACCAAAGATAGACGCAAAATGCTGAGTAACTCAGCGGGTCAGGCAGCATATCTGGAGAAAAGGAAGAGATGACGTTTGAAGTTAAAACCTTTCTTCTGGTTTTGATCTCAAACATCATCTATTCCTTATCTCCAGAGATGATGCCTGATACGCTGAGTTGCTCCAGCATTTTGTGTCTATCTTAAACCTCAGGAACTGTCTGGGTGGAGTTTGCGCATTGTTCCGAAGACCTATCCTGCACTAAAAGTGATACCCTTTATCCTGTATCTGTATATTGTGGACAGCTTGATTGTAATCATGTATCATCTTTTCGCTGACTGGGAAACAGTTTTTCACTGTACCTCGATACACTGACAATAATAAACTAGTAACTAAAGCAACCGCATGGATTTCCTTCAGTTGCTCTGGTTTCCTCATGCATCCCAAAGATATGTTGGTAGATTAACCCCAATGAACCATTGTAAATTGACCTTAGTGTGTAGGTGAGAGATAGAATCCAGGGGGGGTTGGTCAAATTATGGGGAGAATAACAGAAAAATAGGATTAATGGAGGATTAGTGTAAATGGGTGTTGTTGAATATAATGTCCCCACAAAGCTGCATTCAAGACTGGAGGAGATAGGTTTAAGGTGAGGGAAGGGGAGGGGGGGGGGACATTTGGACTGGTATATGGATAGGATAGGTTCAAGATGCAAGAGATTCAAGAGACATTTATTGTCACATGCACCAATTGATACAGTGAAATTTGGGGTCAGCATACAGCCATGCAAATAAAAAAGAACACAGAACACGATAGTCTTTATCATAAACATCCCCACACAATGGAATCAAGGTTTCCCACTGTGAGGGAAGGCCCAAAGTTCAGTCATCCTCCTCTTTGATGTTCTTTGATGTTCACCCGTGGTCATGGCCTCCAGAGCCCCCTGCAGTCGCCTCTACAGGCGGCTCGATGTTCAGGCCCTCTCGCCGGGATGATGGAACTCCGACGTCGGAACGGAAGAACATTCTCAGCGGCTTGGACTTCCGAATCGGCCACTTCTTACCGGAGACCGCGGCTTACGAAGTCTACAGGCTGAGCTGGGCGGAGATTCACGCTGGCGGCCCTCGGCAAAGGGAACCCAGGACTCCGCGATGTTGAAGTCACCGCCACCCGCGGCTGAGCTCCGCAAACCACAGCTCCACGATGTTGAAGCAGCAGGCCCGGAGCTTCAAACGGCGATCCAGGTAAGGCATCGCCCGCTCCGCAGTGAATCCAGTGCTGCGCCGCTTCTGAAGCTCTGGTCCGGTCTCCGGCAGGAAAGGCCGTGCTAATCCAGTTGGTAGGCCACGGGGGAGGGGGGGAGGGGGGGGGGCAAAGATGCGACTCGGAAAATAGTCGCATCCTCGCCTACTCACTAGGGACAATTTACCATTTTCACCAAAGCTAATTAACCTATAAACCTGTATATCTTTGAAGTATGGGAGGAAACCGGAGCACCTTGAGAAAACTCACGCGATCATAGGGAGAACATACAAAGTCTGTATATACAACACCCGTAGTCAGGAACCAACCCAGGTCCTGGCGCTGTGAGGCAACTCTACAGCTCTACAGCTCTACAGCTACACCATCACTTTGCCCCATTTTCACTGTACCTTTACCTCACTGTACATGTGCATTTGACAAGAAACTCAACTTGACTTGACCTTGGTTTAGAATTTCCCTTAAACTGCAACAACTCTGAGGGTTAGCTGAGAACTTTAAACTCAGGTCTCTGGAGAGGAACATAAACCTTCGACAACTTGACTCAACTATGACATTTTTAGAGAGTACGGTAAACTCTTGTTATAGCTGACCATAAGGGGAGAAATAGTGTCCAATATTGCTGGTTGACTGCCATAACCCAGTAAGGGATTACCGAGTAATGGAGCATCATTTTACAAGTAGTAGAAATAAAGAACTGCAGATGCTGGTTGCTACACAAAAGAACACAAAGTGCTGGAGTAACTCAGCGGGTCGGGCAGCATCTATGGAGAACACGGCTAGGTGAACTTTTGTGTTGGGACCCTTCTTTAGACTCGGTCCAGAACTGACCCTGGAATAATAATAATAATAATAATAATAAATTTTATTTAATGGACGCCTTTCAGACATCTCAAGGACACCTTACATAGTAATCGGAATAAAAACATATAATCGGAATAGAACAGGTAAAAAAGACATCACAGAGACACAAATTAAAAACAGAATTCAATCCAAAAACAGAAAATCAAAAACACAGTGTGAAGAGAGAGCAGTGGCAGCCAAAGCGCGCCAGCGTCCACTCTCTCTTCACGGCAGCCATCTTGGACACAGACCGACAGGACTACAATTAGACAAAAAAATCATCTCCCCACAGTGGGTAGCACTGTGGAGGAAGGCACAATGTCCAGTCCCCACCCCATGTTCACCCCAAAGCCAGGCCTATTGAGGCCACCGCAATTGCCTCTATGGAGGCCCGATGTCCCTGGCCGTTCTCACCGGGTGGTCTTGCCCCGGCGTCGGGAGAGTCCTTTCGGCGGCTGGGCCACCTGGAACGGCCGCTTCCTGGTTGGAGCCCGCGGCTGCCGAAGCTGACAAGGCCGCGCCGGTTTGGAGCTCCCAGACTCCCGATGATAAAGTCGGCGCCGCCCCTCCGCACGCCGCCTCTCCGCTCCGCAGACCCGCAGCCAGGAGATATTGCTCTCGGCGGTCCAGCTCGCCAGAGCTCCAGCGCGTTGCTCCAGCGCGGCGACCCAGGCAAGGCATCGCCCGCTCCACTCTGCTCCGCTCCAGCGCTCCAACGCTGTGCCGCCGCCGAGGCCGAGGTGCTGGGCTGTCCCCGCCAGGAAACGGTGCTCCAAGCCCGCAGGTAGGCCTCGACGAGGACGGGTCGACGGAAAAGGCTGCCACACCGACCAGGTAGGGACCTAGAAATAAAGTTACACCTACCCCCCCACATTAAAAGACCATATCCCCTACAAACAAAAAAACAGGACTCACTAAAAACTATAAAAAAAACGAATTTAAAACGGACGGCTGCTGGCTAGCAGCCGTTCACCAAGATGAATCCGGGTGAGTTGCCGACCCTGGTCTGCTGGTGGCCAGGGGAGAATTGGTATGGACATTGTATGCGGCCTGTGGGCAAATGCAGTGCAGGTAAGGGTCAGCGGTGGCAGCAAGCACGACCGCAAAGTGGCCGGGGAGGCGGTGTGGGCCAGGGGTGGTGTCGGGTGAAGGTTGGTAGGTTTGTCCGCTATAACCAAAATCCATTATAAAGAGGCCCACAATAATGAGGGTTTACTGTACTGTTCTACTGCAGTTCTGGGGTAATCAAGGAAAGGGGAGTTCTGAAACAATAGTTGCTGCATTCCTTCATCCAACCATTGATTTAAAATTGAAGGAGTTCTTCTTGTCGGGCTGAGGTGCTGGTATATTCTAATGTACTGTCAGTACATTTTCAATGGATACATAGCCAGTACTGTATGTACAATGGGGGGGGGAGGGGGGGTGCCAATTTTATTTCATTAATGTATAAACAAATTGTTGAAGAATCATTAATGAAGATTAATTCAGTTCAAAAAGATAAATGTGGATTTATTTTCACCTCAGTAGAATTTTTGAACACTTAAAATTTAGATTTAAGATTAATACTAGCCCTCGGGCAGACTACAGTCATGCCTTCAGTATTCAGGACTCCAATTGATTGAAATGCTCTTTCTTCTCAGTATCTTTTGTTAAAGGGACAATCCGAGACCTTTATAATATGATTGTGTGTGTAATGAGCATTTTCTGCAAAACGACCATGCGTTGCCCATAGAGAGACACAGAATGCTGGAGTAACTCTGCAGGACAGGTAGCATCTCTGGGGGAAGGAATGGGTGATATTTCTGGTCGAGGCCCTTCTTCAGAATTGCCAGAAATTTGGTGGTGGATTAGATGTACTTCTATCAGGTCTTCCCTCAATGGACGCAGCCTGCCCTGCTAAGATGAGTCTCGACACGAAACGTCACCCATTCCTTTTTTCCATATATGCTGCCTACCCAGCTGAGTTACTCCAGCATTTTGTGTCTATCCTCAGTGTAAACCTGCATCAGCAGATCCTTCCTACAAATTTGTTGCCCATCCCTATTGGACCCCGAAAACGGGCATGGGCCTTTTTCTGAAAATAGAAAGTAGACCACAGATACAGGCCCTTCGGCCCACAATGTTTGTGCTGAACATCATGCCAAAATTGACTAATCTCATCTGTCTGCACATGATACATGATTCATATCCTTCCATTCCCTGCATATTCATATCCTAAACAACACTACCATATCTGCCTCCATCACCTCAAATGGTACAGTGGCACAGTTGGTAGCGCTGCTGCCTCACAGTGCCAGTGACCCGGTTCGACCCTGACCTCGGGTGCTGTCTGTTTGGAGTTTCACATTCTCCCTATGACCATATGGGTTTTGTCCAGGCGCTCTGGTTTCCAAACACACCCCAAAGATTTCAAAAGGGAACTGCAGATGCTGGAATATCGAAGGTACACACAATTGCTGGGGAAACTCAGCGGGTGCAGCAGCATCTATGGAGCGAAGGAAATAGGCTTATGTGTTGTAACATACAACACATAATCCTCCGCCATTTCCGCCACCTCCAACGTGACCCCACCACTCGCCACATCTTCCCATCTCCCCCCATGTCTGCCTTCCGCAAAGACCGCTCCCTCCGCAACTCCCTCGTCAATTCTTCCCTTCCCTCCCGCACCACCCCCTCCCCGGGCACTTTCAGTTGCAACCGCAAGAAATGCAACACCTGTCCCTTCACCTCCCCCCTCGACTCCATTCAAGGTCCCAAGCAGTCGTTCCAGGTGCGACAAAGGTTCACCTGTATCTCCTCCAACCTCATCTACTGCATCCGCTGCTCTAGATGTCAGCTGATTTACATCGGTGAGACCAAGCGTAGGTTGGGCGATCGTTTCGCCGAACACCTCCGCTCAGTCCGCAATAACCTACCTGACCTCCCGGTGGCTCAGCACTTCAACTCCCCCTCCCATTCCCAATCCGACCTCTCTGTCCTGGGTCTCCTCCATGGCCAGAGTGAGCAACAGCGGAAATTGGAGGAACAGCACCTCATATTCCGTCTGGGGTCCTTGCGTCCTTATGGCATTAACATTGAATTCTCCCAATTTGGCTAGCCCGTGCTGTCTCCTCCCCTTCCTTAACCCTCTAGCTGTCTCCTCCCATCCTCCCATCCGCCCGCCCTCGGGCTCCTCCTCCTCCTCCCCTTTTCCTTCTTTCTTTCCCCACCCCCCATCAGTCTGAAGAAGGGTTTCGGCCCGAAACGTCGCCTATTTCCTTCGCTCCATAGATGCTGCTGCACCCGCTGAGTTTCCCCAGCAATTGTGTGTACCCACACCCCAAAGATTTGTGGGTTTGTAGGTTAATTGACCTCTGTTGCCCTTAATGTGTAGGGAGCGAACAACGTTAAACTAACATGAACAGTTGATCCATAGTCAGTCTCGGTGGGATAAAGGTCTGCTTCCATTCTGTGTATCTAAATTCAACTCAATCACAACACTTCAGCAACACATTCCAAGAAATCTTTCTTCAAAATTTGCTGCTTTCATCTTAAAGCTATGTCCTCTGTTCTTTGACATTTCCAGCCAGGGAAAAAGGTTATTTCTACTCTACCTGCGCCTCTCATGATTTTATATACAGATTCATCGCCGATTTTCCGGCACCCTTGGTTCCAGAGCCTTTCTGGATTATCTGTTTTGCCAGACCAGAGATCACGGTCTCGGTGGGCCGTGTAACCGGCCTGCAAACTTGGCCTCGGAAGTTGACTATGGGAACAAATCTGCAGGCCCCCGCTGGGCTGGAGTTCCAGAGCCCTGGCAGCAGGGGGCAAATTTGTCCCACCGGTCGTCACGGAAGTACCGATGAGGTAGAGATCGGCCTCATCACCCAGCCTAGGGGCAACATTTTCGGCAGGACAATCGGGGGGTTGAGTGGGTGAGGGGAAGCGGGGGATTTTGTCTGTATTAAATGGCTAAGGGGCCAGACCACTAATTGCCAGAAAATCGGCGGTGGATTAGATGTACTTCTAGCAGGTCTTACCTCAATGGATGCAGCCTGCCCTGCTAAGTATTTGCAGCATTTTGCACAAGTGTATCCTGAAGCCTCAGTCATAGCATTACTCATGCAAACATCAGCAAATTTCAGCATCACCAATTACAATTTCAATAGAAACTGTTTATATTGAAAATGAGTTCAATTTTATGATACATGTAAACTAAATTGAGAGAGATTCCCTGCTGATTGAAAAAAATAGTGACAATGGTAAGGTATGAAATAGAGACTGCCTTCTGCGACAAAACAATTCAACGACTGTAGGTTGCAGAAATATTAAACTATAGTGAAATCTCCCCTCTCCATCCCCCACTAATAGCAAAAGGTATTTTAGTGATTGGAAGTGCACACTGGGGCCTGTTGCAGATTCCCCGTTTGTGTACAACTCTGCAGCATTTTGGATTCTATTGTTATTCCAGTTTAGTGTTTAAATCATTTCCAACTATAGTATTATCAAGCTCTATTGTATCCTACTGAACGCCAGCTGCGTGCAGTCATAGAATACAACGCTAGAGACAAGGTTCCTTTACTCCACCATGTCCATGCCAACCATCAAGTACTCATCTATTCATGCGGAGCGGAGAGCACAGGAGGTCGATACCAGGCACCCCCTGCACGGACACACAGCACCTCCACCCCGACTGAAATCCAGAGCCAGTTTATTGCAGACAGTCCCACCTCTCCAGACAACCAAAGAAACAGCAAGGACCAACATCTGGAAAGATGAATGGAACCAGCTCAACACACGAGCCCACGACTGGATGGAGAGAGGAATCACTCCGACTGAATGCCTCGCCAGCGGACACGACCTCCCATGGCCAACCTGGAAGACCCTCAACAGATTACGAGTGGAGCAGGGGAGGTGCAAAGCACTTATGAAAGCATGGAACTACCAGGCAGAAGACACATGCAGCTGTGGAGCAGTACAGACAATGTCCCACCTACTGGAGTGTGACGACGCCCCCCAGTGCAGCCCCCAGGACCTGGCTGAATCGACCCGACCCGACCAGCTGTGACCTGCGCCAGATACTGGCAGAACGACATCTAAGATTGCAACGGACTCGAAGAAGAAGAAGATTCATGTTCATAAACATGAGAGCAGAATTGGGCCATTTGGCCTATCAAGTCTGCTCCACCATTGGATCATGGCTGATCTATCTTTCCCTCTCAACCCTATTCTCCCACCTTCTTCCTGCAACCTTTGACATCCTTACTATTCAAACATTTACCAATCACCACTTTAAAGTACCAATGTCAGCCTCCACAACCATCTGTGGTAATGAATTCCACAGATTCACCACCCTCTGGCCAAAGAAAACCCACCTCATCTCCATTTTAAAGGTATGTCCTTTTATTTTGAGGCTGTATCCTCTGGTCCTACTCTCTCTTACTCATGGATATGTCCTCTCCACATCCACACTATCCAGGCTGTGGCATCTGTCATGATACCAGATAAACAATAACACACTGGTGTGCACACGGTAAGGTGAACTCACTCAATGGGCTTTATTTCCAAACAACAAACAGGAGCATCTAGAATCACCCCAGCACGATCACTAGGAGAACAAGCAAACTTCACACAGACAGCATGTGAGGTCAAGATTATTTACACTCTGCTGAGAACAAAGCCATTTAGCTTTGATTTGATTAGAGATACAACATGGAAACTGGAAGTTTGGCCCTCTGAGTCCATGCCGACCATCGATTTCTCATTCACGCTAGTTCTACGTTATCCTATTTTCTCATCTATTCTCCATACATTAGGGGAAATTTACAGAGGCCAATTAAACTACAAACCTGCACGTATTTGCAATTGGGGAGGAAACGGGAGCACCAGAAGGAAACCCATGCAGTCACAGGGACAACTGGCAACTGTATAATGTCACAGTGTTCCACTGCTATACACTTGTACTGTATCTGAGATGCTTATCAATACAATTTTCAATTCAATTCAATTTAATTAAAAAACTTTATTGGCATGATAAAAAACATTGTTATATTGCCAAAGTATAAAACATGACATACATGTTTAAAATGCATAAGTATAAATACAAGTATACAGTGCATGGCTAGATATGTCCCTGTACATAAACTCGCAATAGGCCTATAGCCCTTTATTGATTGCTACACGTTCTTGCAGCTGTAAGCAGTACAACACAATAGCAAGTTTAGGAATTCAATATTAATTTCTTAGTGTTAGTTAATGTCAATTAGTGTGTGCGTACATATGTGCATGTTGGTCATTCACCGTCTCTCAGGTTATGGCATGCTGTTACGTATTGTGCACCAAGATGTGCCGTATTTCCTTCACCAAGGATTATTCTTAGTTTTGATGTATCATCTAGTTCTTTAAAGTCAGGGGTTACCACACTGAGTTTGTCAAAGTATGCTTTCCTTGTTTTGTCAAATTTTTTGCATTTTAGGAGTAAGTGCACCTCTGTTTCAACCTCATCTGTCAAACAGTGGCCACATATTCTGTTTTCACTTGGTTGCCAGAATCTCTTCTGTCTTCCTTTTTCAACTGCCAAATAGTGGTCACTTAACCTGTATTTGGTGAGGGTCTGCCTCTGCTTTATGTCTCTAACAGTTGAGAGATAGTCTGCCAATTTATAATCTCTTTTTAGGGCACAGTAACATTCTAACCTGCTTTGGCTTTTGGTTTCTTTATCCCAATGTTCCAAATACGTTTCTTTACATTGTTTGATAATTTGGTTCACTCTAACTGGTGATTGGGGGTCAGTATTGATCTGAGGCCGGTCAGGGTTTAACTGGATAGGGTTTAACTGAATAGGGGTAGTTAGCCTCAGCACCAACTGACACAGGGAACTCTTTTCTGGGTTCCCCTCTTGTGTTTGAAAGGCTTTAAACTGGAGGGTATCTGGGGGGCTAGATTTAAGATGATTCCAAAAATTTAGTGCTCTTTTCTGGATATTTATTATCAGTGGGTATCTGCCTAGTTCCGCCCTACATGCGTTTGTTGGTGTTTTCCTTTGTATACGGAGGATGTTCCGACAAAATTCCGCATGCAGGTCCTCCGTTGTATGTTTTTCCCATTTACTATAACTATGGTGACTGAGCGGACCCCATACTTCATTACCATAAAGCGCAATAGGCTGGATTACCCATGGATATTATCAATGTCAAATATTTTAAGCCAGATTTTAATTGGAATTTGGATGTTGTAGAATCTTCTTTTTATTGCATACAGAGCTCTTCGAGCTTTCTCTTTTAGTGCATTCACTGCCATATTGAAGCTCCCTGATGCTGAAACAGTTAGACCAAGGTAAGTATAGCTCATAGTGTGTTCGATAACAGTACCTGTGAGAGTAAATTTATATTTATCTTCCTGACATCTGGGTCTTTTCTGAAAAATCATGATGTTAGTTTTCTTTAGATTTACTGCCAGGGCCCAATTTTGCCAGTACTCATCAAGTAGGTCCAACTGTTGCTGCAGTCCCTGTTCTGGACAGCAGAACCAAGTCATCCGCATAAAACAGGGACTTTACCTCTCCGTCCAGAAGACAGAGGCCCGGCGCTGTGCTCTGGTCCAACTTTACTGCCAAATCGTTGATATATACATTAAACAGTGTCGGGCTCAGATTGCAGCCTTGCTGGACGCCTCTTCTCTGGGCGAAGAGATCAGTGCGTTTGTCCCCAATTTTAACGCCACATTTATTATTCAGATGCATTGATTTGATAAGGTCATATACCAATCCTCCAATACCACAGCCGAGGAGCCCTTCATGCCAAATAGAGTCAAATGCTTTCTCAAAGTCAATAAAACAGGCAAATATTTTCCCATTTTTCGCTTGGTGTACATGTTTTTCAATGAGATTGCGGAGGGTATAAATGTGGTGAGTGGTACGGTGTTTTGGGAGGAAGCCAATTTGGTTTTTACTGAGATGTATCTAAGTGCTTATGTATCGTGATACTTGTACATAACTGTATACCAAAATGAATTGCACTGTACTTTCGGCACATGTGACAAATAAAGTATCATTGAACTCCACACCGTCAGCACCGGATGTTGGGATCAAACCTAGGCTGCTGGAGATGTGGGACCACCGTACAAACCTTGAAGCCAGTGATTCAGGCAGGACAGCTGCCAACTGTTCCATACCGGGAGAGCAAAATTCTGGAGCACAGGAAGCAATTTTTAACTTGCAGTCTGACAGTGGTGTGGCTGAGAGCAATTATTCCTTTTCAGAATGTAATTTTCAAGCTGACAGAACCTGCATTAATGTGTGGCTGGGCGGTTGTGTGGATTAGATAGCGATCTGTCACCTCTGAGACCTGGCTTCAATTCCTGTACGGACTGATGGAATGACAGCCTTTACTCCTTTGGCCCATTTTTCATGGGCAAGCTCCCAGAGCACAAAATTGCATTCGATTTAGCACAAATAGCAGCGTCAGGGAACGGCTGCATGGTACAAGACATGAAAGCAAAAATCGTAGCTATTCTTTTAGGTTGGGATAAGGGAAGGCCATGATATATATAGCTCGATTGTGAAGAGGATTTCCAGAAATTCTCTTTCAATGAAGAGATTAATTGTTGTTCAATCTTGAATATTTTGCCCAATTTAGTGCTCCAAAGATACAATGACTATTGGGTTAACAGATACCACCTGCATTCGTGCAACTCCAAGGTGACCAATACTGGATGATTTTCACAATGACTCTTTCAGGTAAGAGCTTGTTGTGACTATCCATTGAGCTCTTGAAGAATACTGCCTCATGTTTTTGGACCCAAGGAACTGTAGATGCTGGTTGACAACAAACGTGCTGGAGTAACTCAGTGGGTTAGCCAGCATCTCTGGAGAATATGGAACGTGGATAGAGGATGTTTTGACATGAGACCCTGAATTCCAAATTGATGTGGTGTTCATTCACCAAAGTCATTCATGTTTCACACAACGGTCATGGTCTCAAGTTTGTTTTGGCAAGTTCTGTAGATGTGCCTGGGAATTCCTCTAAGGGTGGATCGGGCACAGGAGATGGATGGTCCACCTCTTGTTGCACTCATCGGTCTTGGGTATTGCAACACCACCCCATTTCACAATCTTGGCTGTTGACTGAGATGTAAAGATAGGCTATGTGTCAACCACATGCTCCATTTCTCTTCAAGTCATAGAACACACAGCACGGAAACAAACTCTTAGGCCCACCACATTCATACCAAGTTGGCATATTGGGCTAGTCCCATTTGCCTGCATTGCAATGAATTGAGATTCCATGACCTTCTATCCTGGTCTGATAAATAAAAGGAATCCTGGGTAGCCTGAAGAAGGATCTTCGCCCGAAACATCACCTATCATGTGTAGAAAGGAACTGCAGTTGCTGGTTTAAACCGAAGATAGGAACAAAATGCTGGAGTAACTGAGCGGGATAGGCAGTATCTCTGGAGGGAAGGAATGGGTAACCTTTTGGGTCAAGACCATTCTTCAGTCTGAAGAAGGATCTCGACCCAAAACATCACCCATATCACCTATCATGACCTCCAGGGATGCTGTGTGACCTGCTAATTTACTCCAGCACTTTGAGTCCATTAAAAAAATTCTTGGCAAGTTGCCTGAATGAGAACAACTCTAACAATTCTTATGCTCAGCACCGTCCAGGACAAAGGAGCCTTCTTTATTAGTCCGAAGAAGGGACCCGACCCAAAGTCACCTATCCATGAGGAGGAAGGAGCTGCTGTCAATGAGGAGTGGGTCGGTAGGAGGGGTACCAAGGTGTTGCCTCCGGCGCCTTCAAGGTCGGTTGCAGGAGGCGCCCCAGACACAAAGGCAGTCGGGTGAGGAGAGGGCGTCAGTTCGCGGGCCGCGCCGATGGAGGTGGCCCCGCAGCTGCCTATGACTTAATTGGATCGGGAACAGCTCCAGTGCATCGAGCGCATGGACCGGACTTAGAACTTTTTGTAAATGGCGCCAAAATATAGCGATTCATGCATGTGTGAGATATGCAAAAATAATTTTGCTGTGCTGTGCAAACGTGACAAGAAAGCTCCATTGAACTATTCAACCATCTTCTCCAGAGATGCTGCCTGCTGTATTACTGCAGGACTTTGTGACCATTTTACTAGAACTCTATCAGGAAACCTAAACATTCATTCCTTCCACTACTATTGCACTGTGGCTGCAGTGCATACAATCTACAGAATGCAAAGACTGTATTATTGGCTCTTTCACTTTAGTAGATTTGGGCTAAAGACTCCAACACAGGAAGAAAATACTGCTCAAAAAAGAGCTCAGCAGGTCAAGCAACATTTGTAGAAGCAGCAGAAAGACACAAAATGCGGGAGTATCTCAACGGGACAGGCAGCATCCTTGGATAAAAGGAATGGGTGACATTTCAGGTCAAGACCCTTCTTCAGACTCCCCAACTATTATCCACCATGCTCCACCCATCTCTTCCCCCTTCACTTCTCAATTGATCTGCACCAGGTCTCAATTTTGTATCTGTTGCAGATCCGGCACAGATCAGCGCAGTGGGGCAGCAAAGTGGCACTGTTGCTGCCTTACAATGCTAGTGACCCGGGTTTGATCCTCACTAGGGGTGCTGCCTCTATGGAGTTTGTACGTTCTCCCTGTGACCACATGGGTTTTCTCCAGGTGCTCCAGTTTTCTCCTACACCCTGAAGACCAACATGTTTGTAGGTGGCTTCGATAAAATTGTGATCTCTAATGGTTGGAGGGATGGTTCTGCTGCCAGAAGTGTGATGGGTAAATTGAGTTAATTGAAGGGTGTTTCGTTTGTGTGATGGGCTGGGCTGTGTCCACAATTCTCTGCAGTTTCTTGCAATCTTGCATGGACCTGTTCCCAAACCAAGCTGGGATGCGTTCCAATAAAATGCTTTCATCCGTAGAAGCTGGCGAGAGTTGTGCAGGTCAACGAATGCAGGTGGACATCTGATGGACAAGCTGATGAGTATATTATAAGATGACTGGATGAGTTGCTATTATACACAGTACCATAGCAAACATTGCATTTTTGCACATGTACACTAAGAGGTCCAATATATATAATGGGAATACCTGTGACAATTACTTAAATAAAGGCATAAGTGGTCATTAAAATGATTAGGGCTAAATGTGTAATGAATTCTGAAGTCTGATGGTGACATCGGTGAATAAGCACTTCATATTTTTATATAACAACACCCTCTCTCATATTTAAATGAAGGCTTCTGCAATTTTAAAATAAAAGTGTTAACACTCAGTGTGGATGAGTATCACATGAGTACGATAACCACTTGAATCCTAAACAACATGCTTACCTCTCGGAAAGCAGCGACCAAAACCAGAACGTCAATTGTGGCAGAACTGAAGATGTCTCCAGAGCTCACACCAAGTAAGGATTTCATTACGACTTTAGACTTTAGAGATAATGAGTGGAAACAAGCCCTTCGGCTCAGCGAGTCTGCACTGATCATCGATCACCTGTACACAAGCACTATCCTACATACTAGAAGCAAATTACACTTCACAGGAGCCAATAACCCTTCAAACTTGCATGTTTTTGGAGTGTGGGAGGAATCTGGAGCACCTAAAGAAAACCCTTGCGGTAACAGGGAGAACATGCAGACTTCGTACAGACAGCACCCATGGTCAGAATCGAACATGGGTCTCTAGCGCTGTAAGGCAGCAAATCTACCACTGCGCCACTGTGCTGCCTGTTCCATTTTCAGTACATATGACAGATAAACACTCTTGACTCTTAACTAAAGAATAGTTAACCCTGCATCAGTGAAGATGGGAAAAGTCGAGTGACTTATGGCTTCCCCCTCTGTGCTTGTTGGCTTCCATTGGGAGTTGCAGTAGTTCTTGTAGACTATCTATTGACCTGTAATCAGGAGTGAGGGATTGGCAAATATATATTAAAACTTTATTTTCATTTAGGAAAACTATTGAGATCTTACAGCCATAGACATTGCTTCTCAATCCCTACCCAACTCTTGACCAGATAGCTGTCTGAAACATAAACAGAATGGTGCCAAACTTGGTGCCAATTTTGTCCCAGAGATAGGTTTCAAATCACACAACTATGAAACACCATAAAATTCCCAATTCTACTTTGGTAAAGTTTTCCATCTGCTTCAGCTTCTGAATCTTTTTTTTCCTGCATTTTTCCATCTCTATACTAGACTAATTCAACTGGAGTTACTCCAGCACTTTATGTCTTTTTTTGTAAACCAGCATCTCCAGTTTCTTGTTTCTTCTTCTCAGCCCGACTCCTTAATTCCCATAAGAATGAAGTCAACCTAAACTCTGCTGCCTGTGGCCGTTGAATTTCACTGGCTTCTAGTTCAAATATACCCAACTTTAAAAAAATCTCATCTTTGGTCTTATCTGTCTTTGTTTAGTTTAGTTTAGGTGATATATACAGCGCGGAAACAGACCATTCGTACACGAGCACTCTCCTGCGCACACGAGGGACATTTTATAATTTTACCAAAGCCACTTAACCACCAAACTTGTATTTGGAATGTGGGAGGAAACCGGAGCACCAGGAGGAAGCACACACAGTCGCATGCAGAACGTGCAAACTCCACACAGATAGCACCCGAGGTCAGGATTGAATCTGGGTCTCTGGGGCTGTGAGGCAGCAGCTCTACCCGCAGCACCACTGTGCCACCCACGAGTGCAACAATTGTAGTTTTATGATTCGAAGATTAAGGTGAGCATCATACATTTCTGACATCATCTTGTATACTTCAAGAATGTTCTCTAGTCTTCTCCAACACGCCTTGCTATTTCAATTCCGGTTTCTTTATCATCCTTGAATTTATATATATTCTACCATTAATAACTGCGATAATATCACCTAAGTTAAAACATTGCAATTTCTTCCCTTCTCTATCTCCGCTTCCTTCAGCGGGATGCTACTTAAAACCCATCTCTCCGAGCACCTCAGTTACCTTAATGGCATTACATAAAACAAATTGCTGTTGTTATTTGTTCCTTCTTTCCTCTCACATCAATTACTCTACTGTGCATCAGTCGGGTGAGTGACAAAGTAAGTATTCCAAAATAGTTGTAAGTGCACATTTGAAAGGGATAGATGGTCTAATTATCTAAGTTGTGTTTGTTTGCCAAGTGAAGCATATTTTCAAACCTTCCCCCAGTCATCAAGCAATTTGACGCAATCAGTTTGTGTTGGTGTTTCGCCACCCTCATGGGCCATGACTCAATCACATATTTCTTTCCATTGCCCTGCATGTCGTTGACTCATACAGTGTCTTTTGGAATCACCTATAAACCACTAAGTTCCAAAGCAATGAGAAATGGAGGAACTGGAGAAACAGCACCTCATATTCCACTTGGTTAACTTACAATCTAAGGGTATGAATTATTTCTATCTATCTATCTATCTATCTATCTATCTATCTATCTATCTATCTATCTATCTATCTATCTATCTATCTATCTATCTATCTATCTATCTATCTATCTATCTATCTATCTATCTATCTATCTATCTATCTATCTTATCTTTCTATTTTCTCATTTATTTTTGGTTTAATTTATTTATCTATCTACCTGTCCATTTATTTATTTGTCTAACATTTTTAATCCATTCATTAATTCAGCTTTTAGTTTATTTATTTATGTTTTTAAATGTGTTTATTCCTTTCCCTTCTCTTCCATGTGCCCCACCTGGATTCACACCCATTTCACCCTCCTTCCATCCCCTTCCACCTACCTACCATCTTCCGGCTTCACAATTTGAGCATCTTCTAACATTATTTCACACTTTTTGCCCTTTCATTTTGGGCCTTTCCCCACCATCTGCCAATCAACATCCCCATCAAATGAACCTTTGTCCACCTATCACTCGCCAGGCTTGCCTCTACCGCACCACAATCAGTCTGAAGAAGGGTCCCAACCCAAAATGCCTTCTATCCATGTTCTCCAGAGTTGCAGCCTGACCCACCACATTACCCCTGCACTTTGTATCTTTTCGATGGCCATTAAATGCTGGTTTTGGCTGCAATGCCTGCATTTTGGAAAAGTACATGAATATAAGAAAAAAAAACAATCTAACGTATTTCTGAATATACAGATGAATTGCAAGTTTCCTAAAAAATAATCCCAATTCCCACATGCATCTAAATGCATTGTCTTTGTAAATACTCCCCTTACAGTCAGAAGTTTAGAGTAGGAATCCCTCTCCAGATACTTAGTCACTTATTCCAGACTTCAGTCCTCCTTGATCTCTTACTAACATTATCCCTCCGCTTTTTGTTGTGAGATCTTTCAGTGCTGAGGCTGACTACTGTTTTTCCCACATTACACATACGACCATTTTAAGACCTTAAAATACATTATTTAAATGTACCTGTAGGAACTATTCATTCTTTTCGTCCGGAGATAAAGTTGCCAGGATACGCAAATAACAAAATCGAGAGAGAGAGAGGGAGAGAGGGAGAGAGAGAGAGGGAGAGGGAGAGAAAGAGAAAGAGAGAGGATCTCCCTGTCGGTTTGCTCCTGGGCCTGGCCAAGATGGCCATTCGTGGGTCCAGGCAGCGGGCGGTCGATGGTCACACCAGAGTCAGCTGCCTGCCCCTCTTCCGGGCCTATGTCCGTGCTCGCGTGTCCCTGGAGAGGGAACACGCGGTGTCCACGGGGACGCTGGAGGCCTTCTGTGAACGCTGGTCACCGCAGGGGTCGAGAGCATTGTAGATAAAGATTGCACCATTGTATTATAATGTCTGCTTGATGTATTGTAACCATTGAACGTTTATGTACATTTGGTACGCTGTAATATGCAATTGTTGAATAAAGTCCTTGGGAAGGGAACAAAAAAAGAAAGAGAGAGAGAGATAAGAGGGAGTGAGGAAGAAGGGGAGAGACAGGGGGAGAGAGAGAGAGAGAGAGAGAAGGAGAGAGAGAGAAGGAGAGAGAGAGAAGGAGAGAGGGGGGGGGAGCTCTGGCAGGGGCAGCCTGTTTTCACTGTATAAAAGACACTGCTGTTTTGTATTTGCTGTTCGTATATCCTTAATTGCAGTAAATAAGTTAATTAGCATGAAAATGTCAAATTAATTTCAATGTAGATAATTGAGCTGTGCATGAGGAATAAGGGGGTATTGTGCTGCTTAGGAAATAAAGGATGAAGGAAGGAAGGAAGAGAAGTTAAAGGATCCATAGAGAAATAAAATGCATTGACAATTCGGATCTAAAATGAGAAGAAGCAATGGCAAATGTTGAATGATTGTAGCTGTCTATTTAGGGAAATAGGCCCTTCGGCCCAACTCGACCATGCCGACCAAGATTCCCCATCTAGTCTGGTCTCATTTTCCCACGTTTGATCCATATCCCTCCAATCCTTTCCTCTCCATGTACTTGTCCAATGTCTTAAATACTGTTTAGAGATGGTGGGGATTTCCTTTTAGAGTTATAGAGTCATACAGCACGGAAACAAGCCCTTCAGCCCAACCTGTCGACCATGCCGACCAAGCTGCCCCATCTACACTAGACCCAGGTGCTCGTGTTTGGCCTATATCTCTCTAATCCTTTCCTGTATCTGTCTAAATGTCAAATATTTTTTATAGTTACTGCCTTAACTGCCTCCTCAGGCAGCTCATTCCATATACTCACCACACTCTGTGTGAAAGTGTGCCCCTCAGATTCCTATTAAGTCTTTCCCCTCTCACCTAAACCTATCACCTAAATCAGGGCACTGTGAATTTTTGTGAATTCCCTTGAGAACTCCCAGACAGCTTGTGCGGATGAAGTCATTGGCGGACATTTAAACCAGAGTGGAAAGCACAAACTGCTGGAGGAACTAGCAATCAGAGTTGCAATGAAATAACATGTGCTAATGATATGCATCTAATGGTTCAATGGTACAGAGAAATTCCTTTTTTGCATACCGTTCAGTAAATCCAACTATGCACAGGCACAATCATACTTAAGTACAAATATGTAGGAATTGTAGATTGTACTAAGGCAGTACACAAAAGTCACCATGTTTCCAGCATCATTTCGTGTGATTCAAGTCCAAAGTTCCCATCAGGCAAGAAGTACCGAAGTGTGAAAACGCATACGTCCAGATTCAGGGACAGTTTCATCCCACTACTTATCAGGCAACTGAACCATCCTATCAACAACTAAAGACCAGTCCTAAGCTACTATATACCTCATTAGAGACCCTCAGAATATCTTCAATCAGACTTGACTGATTTTATCTTGCATTAAACATTATTCATGTTTTTTCCTTTATCGTATACGTAAACAGTGGATGGCATGATTGTAATCACGTATGTCTTTCCGCTGACTGGTTAGCACGCAACAAAAGTTTTTCACTGTAACTTGGTACATGTGACAATAAACTAAACTCAACTCAAACTCAAAAATGTCGAGTCTTAACTTGGCCAAAAATGCCCATTGTTCTGGCGACTGTACTGGGTCGGAGTTGCAGGAGTCGGCAAGGCCTGGCGAGGTTGTCGATGTACTCCACCGCTGCTCTGCCGCTCCGTGCCGCTGCAGGCCGTGTTCGATCCATGCGCTCATCCTATTGGAGTGGCATCTGATCCACCTGAGCTCCAGGTTGCTGCAGAACCTCCAACGGCCCACTCCACTAACACCTCAATCCAGACACATCGGTCTGCCCCTCCCTCACTCCTCCCTGTACAATCCATTCCAAGATGCATGTCCCAGCTGCGGATTGGGAAAGTACTCGGGTTTACAAGGAATGGACAATAAACTAAAAGCCTTGCCGAATTTCCTCTGCATAGATATTGTGGGCCGAAGAGCCTGTTCTTGTACTAACCTATTTATGTTCTAAGTTAACAATGCCATCGGAATGAATAGAAATAAAAATATTGACTCCCATTTTCTGTATAAGAATGAATAAATTATTATCTGAATATTCAACACTGACTTCATTTTACCCGATGGATAAAGGTAATTCAAATGTGGAATGATTCAAAGTAAGAAATCGTGACCAACAAACGTCTGAAACACAAGTACATCATACCTCCCTTGAGAGTATGTTTGACAAGACATAATACCTCCTCCTCACCTATACATATTGAACAGATGCCAAAGGTTTTAACTTTTTATTTATCTTGTGCTACCAGCACAAGTCATCTGGGGAGCAGGAGAAGATTAAGGACTACGCAGTGAGCAGGAATTGGATTAAAGGCCTTTCCTTGTGTTTTGCTACAGAAACATATATGAAAGAGAATAATTGCTTCATGAGGGCTGATTATGTAAAATAATCAAGCTGCGAAATACAGAGAAAATAACACATGAATAATGGTGGCACAGTGGCACAGCGGTAGAGTTGCTGCCTTACAGCGCCAGAGAGCCTGGCTTGATCTTGACCACGGATGCTGCCTGGATGGAGTTTGTACATTCCCCCCGTGATCTTCATTGGGTTTTCTCTGAGTGCTCCGGTTTTCCCCCACACTCCAAAGACATACAGGTTTGGAGGATAATTTACTTTGGTAAAAATTATAATTTGTCCCTAACGTGTAGGACAGTGTTAGCGTGCGGGGATCACTGGTCGGCGCGGCTTCTGTGGGCTGAAGTGCCTGTTTCCGCGCTGTGTCTCCAAATAAAGGAAGAAAAATAACAGGATCCTGACCTGATCTAAAGGCTATCAATAATTAGCTTGTATAATCTTTACAAGTACACCCACAGTAGATAAGGTGAGTAGACACAAGCCTTCGCCAAGAACTGCATAGAAACACAGAAACATAAAAAATAGGTGCAAGAGTATGCCATTCGGCCCTTCGAGCCAGCACCACCATTCAATATGTTCATGGCTGATCATCCAAAATCAGTACCCCTTTCCTGCTTTTTCCCCATATCCCTTGATTCCGTTAGCCCTAAGAGCTATATCTAACTCTCTCTTGATAACATCCAGTGAATTGGCCTCCACTGCCTTTTGTGGCAAAGAATTCCACAGATCGGCAGAGAATTCCACAGATCCACAACTGCAGATGCTGGAATTTTGAGCCAAGCACAAAGTACTGGAGGAATTCAACGGGTCAAGCAGCATTTGTGGAGGGAATGGGCAGGCAGCTTTTTGGGTCGGGTCCCATCTTTACTACTGCTTCAGTGAAAAATCTCCTCAGAGGCGCAGTACCTTTTGCATGTGGCTGAATGCTGCAGAGCGTTCTGACAGGTTGCACCACCACCTGGTTTGGAAATTCCAATGGTGAAGAATGAAGGTGGCAGCAGAAAGTGATGCACATTACCCTGTCCATCAGGGGTACTGAACTGTAGTAACAAGGAACTGCAGATGCTGGTTTAGAAAAACAGACACAAAGTGCTGGACTGAATCAGCAGATCTATGGAGAGCCTGTCTAGGTGTATCGGTGACATTTCAGGTCGGGACCCTTCTTCAGACTGATCCACAACCTCAGTCTGAAGAAGGGTCCCGACCCAAAATCTCACCTATCAATGATATCCAGAGATGCTGCCTGACCTGTTGAATTGCTTCTGTACTTTGTGTCAATTTATTATGGGTACTCACCACCCCACCATCAAAGGAATCTACCGGAAGTGATGTCTCAAGAAGACAGCTAATAAAATTAGCACTACATTGACCATGATCTGCAATTACTGCCACCATTGACAAGTAGATATAGGTGCCTGAGGATCATGATATCCAAGTTCGGTGCAGCAAAGTGGTTCCGCAGTAAAGTTGCACCAGAGAGCCAGGTTCGATCCCGACTACAGATGCTGTCTGTACTGGGGTTTGTATGTTCTCCTTGTGATCTGCATGGTTTTCTCCAGGTGCTCTGGTTTCCTCCCACACTCCAAAGACATACAGGTTTGTAGGATAATTGGCTTTGGTAAAATTCTAAATTGTCCCTAGTGTGTAGGATAGTGCTAGTGTATGGGGTGATCGCTGGTTAGTGCCGACTCGGTGGGGTAAAGGTGGTAACTGCGTGATATCTCCAAACTAAACTAAACACATCAAGTGCAGAGAGTTCTTGATGGAGTGATCATCAGGAATGATGGAGGAAAAATGGTTTCCATGGGAAGAGGTAATCAGATAAGGAACCAGACATGAGTTGAGGGATGTTTCTTTCTGGTAGTGTCTTGTTCTGATCTGAAATGTAATACCAGAAAGGGCATTGGAACAGATTCAATAGTAACTTTCAAAAGGATAAATATTTTAAGGGAAGAAAAAAATCTACAGAGACATGAAAAGAGAAACTGCCTGAAAGGTACTTTCTGCACATAACCTTGTGTTCAAAGTCTCTGTACACTCGTTTTATCATGTACACCATCTTCTGGGGGATTCTATATGAATGAAGCTATTTTTATCCCAGAGGGAGTTGTGGTGATAGAAACATAGAAACATAGAAAGTAGGTGCGAGAGTAGACCACCAGGTCCGTCGAGCCCGCACCGCCATTCGCTCATGGCTGAACACTAAACAGACACACTTACCCACAAACAGTAGACACAAGACACAGAACACAAGACACTACCCTCCCCTTTATACCGCTATCACCCCTCTCCACCCCAAGAACCTCGCGATCTCCTGGGGGAGGCAAAAAACCGGATAAAAACCCAAAACCGGATAAAAACCCATGGATGGATGAAAAGCAGCTAGATGTCAAAGCAAATGCGAACAAAAACATAGCGAAGGATTTTCAACAACAGTGTCCTCAGCGTGTTGTTAGATGGCTCAGAGTGCTGGATGCTTACAACAGGAACAGTTCACAGCCTTCCCTAATAATCTCCAGCGGAAGATTCCCGGAATATTTCTGGCCCAGAAGAATCTCAAACCAGGAGCTGCATCGATGTAAAGCCGGTGGCAAGGAGGAGCGGAGATGAACTGAATTGATGTGGAGAATAGCACCAAAGCAGCGACGGACAACAGCACAGTAGTGAGATGGTGAAAACGTGCGTCATAGCACCAGAGACTTGGGTTGCATCCTGGTTCTGACTGTCTACTCTATCTGTGCCTCTTATAACCTTATACACTTGTATCAGGTCTTCCCTCAACCTCTGGCACTCCGGAGGAAACAGTACATGCTTTTTCAAACTCGACTCGTACCTAATAAACCCAATCTAGACATCATTCAGGTAAAACTTTTTCTGCACCCTCTCCAAAATCTTCACTTCATTCCTGTTATTTAGTTTAGTTTATTTAGTTTATTTATCGGTTTATTTATTGTCACGTGCATCAAAGTACAGTGAAAAGCACTTTTGTTGCATGCTATCCAGTCAGCGAAAAGACTATACATGATTACAACCAAACCACCCGCAGTGTACAGAAACAAGATAAAGGAAACAATGTTTAGTGCAAGATAAAGAGCAGGAAAGTCCGATTAAATACAGTCGGAAGGTCTCCAATGGGGTTGATTGTAGGTCTGGACCACTCTCGAGTTGGTGATAGGATGGTTTAGTTGCCTGATAACATCTGCAAAGAAATTGGCCTTGAATCTGGAGGTGTGTGTTTTCACACCCGTACCTCTTGCCTGGTGGGAGCAGGGAGAAGAGGGAGTGAGCAGGGTGAGGCTGGTCCTTCATTATGCTGGTGGCCTTGCCGAGGCAGCGTGGTGTCGGTGGAGTCAATGGAAGGGAGGGTGGAGCTGTTAACAAACCATGCTGTGATGCATCCCGATAAACTGCTTTCTACAGCGCATCTGCAGAGGTTGGTGAGAATTGTTGGGGACATGTCGAACTTCCTAAACCTTATAAGGAAGTAGAAGTGTTGGTATGGTTTCTTTGTCATTGCTTCGATATGGCTAGTCCAGGATTAGGACTCTCCTCAACCTCTGGTGCTCCAGAGGAATCAATCCTAGGTTTTCAATTATCTCCTCATAGCTAATACCTCTAAACCCTTCTGGTAAATGTTTTCTGCGCCGCCTCTAAAGCCTTCAATTACTTCCTGGTATGGGGCTCCAAGAACTGCACGACATACTCCAAATGTGGCCTAATGAAAGTCTAATAGAGCTGCATCGAAACTTCCTGAGATGGGCTTATTGTCCTATTTATCAATTGTTCTTCTGTAGATCAGCCCAAAATTGGCGTATCTCAGGTAGCTCGTGGAAACTAACTGCCCAGGTCAGAAGCTCTTTCCCTTTATGTGTGCCTGACCTTTGCTGCCCAACACGGCAATGTACAAATGTTGACACATTTTCCTCTCTTGGATTCTGACAACCGCAAAGCTTAATTATTTCATTCTGACATTCAGGCATTAAATTGCAGTTAATTGGAACATCAAAAAGCGAACGAGAGGATTTGTCAGGCAAAGTATAACTAATGCATTCTGAGATCGTGGAGAACTGACAAAGGTTTTAAGGGGCAGGCGAGAAACAGCTTATCCAACTGAGGTAAATGACAGCTATTGGGAACCGTCCAGGTGGGTGTGTTTTACTGCTAGCAATGGACTTTTGTGGGGGAGATCATGAACTATAACTCTCCTGATACTGCTTTCCCTTTTACGCATGTGTGAGTGTGTGCCAATGTGAATCTTCAGTGCTCACAGTAAATGTGACAAGGGCACCCCCTCTCATTTATTAGCAGTTGTCTCAGTTATGAAGGAGATTCTTGTTGCAAGACGCAATTGTTCCTCCCATTGGGCTTTACTTCATGTAATCTGCAAACTACAGAGGATTAGGATGGTGGATTCCGTGGGCATCTTGATAAATTGCAACATATTCGAAATTGTTTACGGAAACAAGAAACTGCAGATCCCGGTTTACATTTTTTTTAAAAGACACAAAGTGCTGGAGTAACTCAGCGGGTCAGGCAGCATCTCTGGAAAACATGGATACATGACGTTTCGGGCCAGGACATTTTTTCAAGGCGGTACAGTGGTAGAATTTCTGCCTTACAGCACCAGAGATCCAGGTTTGATCCTGACTACGAGTGTTGTCTGTATAGAGTATGTACGTTCTCACTGTGATCATGTGGGTTTTCTCCAGGCGTTCCTGTTTGCTCCCACACTCCAAAGACATACAAGTTTGTAGGTTAATTAGCTTCAGTAAATTGTAAATTGCCCCTAGTATGTCAGGTAGTGTTAGTGTCTGGGGTGATAGCTGGACAGCACAGTCTCATTGACAGTCAACCACCCATTACACTAATCTTACACTAATCTAATGAAAAAAAAAGACACAAAGTGCTGGAGTAACTCAGTTGGTCAGGCAGCATCTCTGGCAACATGGATAGGTGATCATTTGGTCGTGACCCTTCAACAGACTCGCCCTAAAACTTCACTTAACCATGTTCTCCAGAGATGGCGCCTGCCCTGCTGAATAAACCAGCATTTGCAATTCGAATGCACAAACAAAGAACTGCAGATGCAGATTAATACCAAAGATAGACATAAAGAGTTGGAGCAACTCAGCAGGTCAGGCAACATCTTTGGAGAAAAAAGATGGATGATATTTCGAATCGGAACACTTCATCCTGAAGAAGGTCTAAAGAGTGGTCCTAACTCAAAACTTCACCCATCGTTTTTCTCCAGAGATGCTGCCTGATCTGCTCTGGAGTACTCCAGCACCCTGCGTTATCTCCAGTTCCTTGTTTTGCCTAATCTAATGCAACTTTATTCTCTCCATTTTGTTATCAATTTCCCCCTCCCTGCCCCCCCCCCCCCCTCCCTGCCCCCCCCCCCCCCCCCCTATGCCACCCCGCCTGCTTAGGTTCGAACATTTGTTATAGAAGTCAATTTTATTTCGGTTCCAACCCTCCTCCCTCACAATTCTAAAGGGAAAAGAGAGGAGAAACAAAGAAAAATGTGAGCGGAACAGAGATGGGAAGCGGGCGACTAGCAGGGAGTGCCTGCCCCTGGTTATAGGATCATTGCGGCTTTAAGCCTTCTCAATGAAACAGACCCAGGCAGTATCCACAAAGCCCCATGGCTGTGTGGGTTGAAAGGGAGAGAGCCAGCAGAGTGTTCAAGAGGCCCTGCGGTGTCAAGACTTCTAATGGGAAGACTACATGGTGATTTAAAAGCATTTTGAGAATAGCATTCTCAAAGGGCAAAACTGGACACTGACCTAAAATATCCTGTGGATTTGAAATTTGATGCAGGCTAAGCTGGCAAAATAAAAGGGATTGACTGCCTCAGAGAAAAGAGTTTATTCAATAGATTTTTAACGGCAAATTGTATTGATCAAGTGATATTTCAGAGACGTTTTTGCACACTGGTATTTAGTTAAGTTCTACTTCATTATTATATGCTTATATTTGTTATAACAGCTCAGAACTTCTTCAGTCCAGCAACTCTTTATTAAGAGTTCAAACGCAGGCAAGTGGGACTAGTGTAGATGGGACATGTTGGCCATTGTGGGCAAGGTGGGCCGAAGGGCCTGTTTCTACGATGTAAGACTCCATGACTCAGTGACTCTAATAGGGGTTGCATGGTGGCACAGGGGTAGAGTTGCTGCCTTACAGTGTGAGAGACACGGTTCGATCCAGACTGATGTCTGTACCGAGTTTGTACGATTTCCCTGTGACCTGCATGGGTTTTCTCCGGGTGCTCTGGTTTTCTCCCACATCCCAAAGACGTGCAGGTTTGTAGTTTAATTGGCTTCTGTTAATTATCCCTAGTGTGTAGGATAGAACTAGTGTATGGGTGATCATTGGTAAGATCATGGCATCTAGTCTAAACTCTCACGATCTGTATGGGGATAACCTGACTCAAAACATCACCTATCCATGTTCTCCAGAGATGCTGCTGTTACTCCAGCGGTTTGTGTGTTTTTTTTTGTAAACCAGCATCTGCAGTTTCTTGTGACTCCTTCTCTTTACTTTCTTGGTTTACTTTACTTTACTTTAGAGAAACAGTATGGAAACTGACCATTCACCCCACCGAGTCTCTGCTGACCTATG
Organism: Amblyraja radiata; assembly: GCF_010909765.2. Taxonomy (NCBI): domain Eukaryota; kingdom Metazoa; phylum Chordata; class Chondrichthyes; order Rajiformes; family Rajidae; genus Amblyraja; species Amblyraja radiata. The sequence continues at coordinate 24,467,205 of NC_045972.1, read as the reverse complement.
ATCACCCCATACACTAACACTCTCCTACACACGAGAGACAAGTTACAGCATGCAGGAGCCACTTTACCTGTAAACCTACATGTCTTTGGAGATGTTGGAGGTAACCGGAGCACCCAGAGAAAACCCACAGGGAGAATGTACAAACACCATACAGTCAGCACCCGTAGTCAGTATCGAACCCGGTCTCTGGCAATGTGAGACAACAACTCTACCACTGTACCATTGTGCCGGCATGCTCCAATGGTCCATTAAGACTTGGCATCTCTGATGGGTTAGTTTTGATCCTTACCTCATGTTGTCAATAAAGCAGGTCAATTGTTTACCTTTTTCTTCTTGCGTACGGCATGCACAGCCTAAAGTTGTAGGTCAACTTGTTCCATTTGATCTAATTGTTTGTGCACATCGGATTAATTGCATTAGTCGAAACAGGGTGGACCACGTGAAGGTTGCTATCTCCCACCCCAATCGTTTAACGATGGCAAAGGTCCATCATATTTTATGAACCAACAAAACATTGCTTCTGGTCTCTACGCAGATATAAGTTGTAAGAATGCTGATTGCTGGCAGATCAATGTTCGAGCATCTTAGAGAAAGGCACGCAGCATTTCACATTATGAACATGAATCATAAGATATATATAGAGCTTCCGAACATTGTATTTGTTTAAATGGCACTCCAGCTGTGTTTCAATAAGATTAGCAACTGGTAATAATGGTGGATGCACCCGAATTTGGCATCATTAAATCACACAGTTCGTGTCTATAACTGGAACTATATTAGAACTTTAGCTGCATTACAATTGAACTTAAATGAAGGTAACACATTTTGGGCCACCCTGAGATTAATATTTTAGCTGTTTTCCAACTGCAAGCCTGTGCTGTAATGGGCATATTACTTAATTTATCCTTTGTGGAATCCACAAGACCTCAGTAAAAAGAAGGGACAACTTTTTCACACCGAGAGTGGCCTGTATATGAAATGAGCTGCCAGTGGAGGTAGTTGAGGCAGGTACTATTACAACATTTTAAATACACTTGGACAGGTAGGAAAGGTTTAGAGGAATATGGTCCAAATGCGAGCAAATGGGACTAGCTTAGATGGGGCATCGTAGTCGGCATGGACGAGTTGGGCTGAAGGACTTGTTTCTGTGCCGTATGACTCTATGTCCACTGGGCTAGCCCCATTTGCCCAATAGTCCTCTAAACCCTTGCTATCCTTATATCTGTTGTAATGGCTTTTAAAAGTTGTAGTTGTATCTGCTTCTACTGCTTCCAATGGCAGCTCATTCCAGATACGGACTACCCTCTGAGTGAAAAAGTTGCCCCAGAGGTCGCTCTTTAATCTCTCCTCTATCATCTTAAACCGATGCCCTCTAATTTTAGAATCCTCTAAGCTGGGAGAAAGACTGTGAGCGTTCAATTTATCCATGCCCCTTGTGATCATGTACACTTCGATAAAGTGTACATTCCAAAGAAAAAAATCAATGATTCAATGATTCAATTGACTTTTATTGTCACATGTACCTAGGTATTCTTTGATTTGTATACAATCCAGTAAAATCATACTATAGATAAGCACAATCATAGATAAGTACAAAAGTGCAACAATTGTATTGTAAGAATGGTAGACTTCGCCAAGGCAGTACACAAAGAGTCGCCACATTTCTGGTGCCTTTCAAATTTCAAAGTTCTTAAGAGAACAGTCTTATCTTAGTCCAGTCTATCCTGTTTATTCCTACCCTCAAGCCCAAGTAACATTGTGGCAAATCTCTTCTGCACCTTTTTGAACCTAATGACATCAAAGGCAGTGTAATCTCATGGAGTCATAGAATCATAGTCACACAGCGTGGAAACTGACCCTTCAGTCCAACTTGCCTACACAGACCAACATGTCCTATCCACACTAATCCCACCTGCCTGCATTTGGTCCATATCCCTCTCAACCTGCTGTTTCCATGTGCATGTCTAATTACTTCTTAAACATTGCAATAGTCCCTGCCTCAACTACCTCCTCCGGCTGCTAGTTCCATAGACCCACCACACTTTGCGTGGAAATGTTGCCCCTCAGATTCTTATTAAATCTTTCCCCCTTCACTTTAAACCTATATTCTCTGGTTCTCGATTCCCCTACGCTGGGCAAGAGACCCTTGCGTTTACCCAATCTATTCCTCTCCTGATTTTATAAATCTCTATAAGATCACCACTCAACCTCCTGGACCGCTGTGGGCTCCACCTTTCCTTGATCATCATTATTTTTTGCACATCTTTCATTCATTTCTTCTATATCTCTCAATATCACCGTCTATCTCTCGTTTCCCTTTCCCCGAGTCTCAATCTGAAGAAAGGTCTCGACCCAAAAAGTCACCTATTCGTTTTCTCCAGAGATGCTGCCTGATCCGCTGAGTTACTCCAGCTTTTTGTGTCTATCTTCGGTTTAAACCGGCATCTGCCGTTCCTTCCTACACTATTTTGATAACTGCATTTCACACAAAATGCATTGTTAGCCTATTGTCTGTTGAAATGATTGGTTGCTAGCCAGATTGGAAGAGGCAGTGTTTCTCTTGTCCCCTCATTCACATTCATAGGCAGTTTGTACTCATTCCAAATCCACACATGTAGCCTGTCAGTGATGGCCTCAAGTTATCACTGTTCGTCTAATTTACTGTGACAGATCCAGTGCATGTTTTAGCTGCCAGACTCGCAGCTGTGACCAAACAGTTCTGACATCACCGTTTAAGGCTTCTTTACCTTGCTCCACTGATAAATCTAAATTTAAACAGTAGAAGAAAAAAAATGGTCTGCCAACCAGTATTTCGATGACAAAGGAAGCAATTATATTGGTAACTGCTCAATGACTCCGACAGATTTATTTTTAAATGTCCACAATATGTAACAAGGCAGCTTGCAATGCCCATGCCTTGTTAAGCTGCAAACATGTTAACAGTGACCACTGTGGGCTTTACCTTTCCTGTTATCACCTACTCCACAGCCAACAATGGACCACTGTGAGCTCCACATTTCTTTGATCATCATTACTTTTTGCATTTATTTCAGTAATTTGTTCTATGTACCTTCTATATCTTTCATTTCCCTTTGCCCTGACTCTCAGTCTGAGGAAATGTCACCTATTCCTTTTCTCCAGAGATGCTGCCTGACCTGCTGAGTTACTCCAGATTTTTGTGTCAATCTGACAAGGTTTATTGTTTGTTTCTTCTTGAGCAGAAGAAGCCTGGTGCTCTCATCACTACACTATGTTATCAGTCTAGACAATGCCAGATAATTAGATGCAAATTGCTGGAGTAAATCAGTGGGTCAGGCAGTATTTCTGAAGAAAAGGAATAGGTGACGTTTTGGGTTGAGACCCTTCTTCACACTGAGAGCCACGGGAGAGGGAAACTGGAGGTATGAAGAGGTTCAGAACAAATCCGAGCTGGCACCAAAAACCAAGAAAGGGTGCAGCCTACATTGCTCCATTGATGGCTGTGGAAGAGGTGATAACAAAGGCATACAAACAGGAAAACTAGCAGGACAACTAGGTTGGGGGTGATACCGTGAGAGTGGAGATTCAAAGAATACTTGAAATTTGAGAAATCAATTATCATACCGCTGGGTTGTAAGTTGGCCAAGCGGAATATGAAGTGTTGTTCTTCCAATTTGCGTGTGGCCTCACTCCAACAGTGGAGGAGACTTAGAACAGAAAAGTCACTATGGTAATGGGAAGGGGAGTTAAAATGTTTAGCAACCGCGAGATCATGTAGGACAAGGCGTTCTGAGTGAAGGTGTTCGACGAAATGATCAACAGATCATTACATTTTACTTTACTTTAGACTTTAGAGATGCAGCGTGGGAACAGGCCCTTCTGCCTACCGAGCCCATGCTTACCAGCGATCCTTTAGGACCGAGATGAGAAAAACATTTTTCACACAGTGAGTGGTGAATCTCTGGAACTCTCTGCCACAGAAGGTAGTTGAGGCCAGTTCATTGGCTATATTTAAGAGGGAGTTAGATGTGGCCCTTGTGGCAAAAGGGATCAGGGGGTATGGAGAGAAGGCAGGTACAGGATACTGAGTTGGATAATCAGCCATGATCATATTGAATGGCGGTGCAGGCTCGAAGGGCCGAATGGCCTACTCCTGCACCTATTTTCTATGTTTCTATGTTTCTATCCCATACACAAACACCATCCTACACATGAGAGACAATTTACAATTTTACCGAAGCCAATTAACCTACAAACAAACCTCCATATCTTTGGGATGTGGGAGGAAATCAGAGTACCCAGAGGAAACCCACGTGGTCACAGGTGATGTGTTCAAAAGGGAACTGCAGATGCTGGAATATCGAAGGTACACAAAATTGCTGGGTGATGTTTACTGTCCAGACCCTTCTTCAGACTGAGAGTCGGGGGAGAGGGAAACTAGAGATATGAAAAGCAACAGAACAAATCAGTGCCGGCAGTGATGACCAAGGAATGGTGGAGCCCACAATGGTCCATTGTTGGCTGTGGAAAGGTGGTAAGGAAGGGATATATGGATAAAAACAGTGGAACTAGCAGGATGCCTGGGTGGGGGAGGAGCGGAGAGAGAGTGATTGCAAGGGTTACTTGAAATTAGAGAAATCAATATTCATACCTCTGGGCAGAAAGTTCAGTGAGGGACTAGAAAGGGGAGTTAAAATGTTGGCAGCATCGGTGCAGTTTACGTTCCACATTGTGAATAATGAATCCTCAATGCCGTACTCCATATTTCTTTCACATTGAAATGCAGGGGTAGATCTAATGTAAGCAAATAGTTAATCCTTTGCCTTTATCCTGTGCCTGTTAAGTAAGTTTCTGTGAGAAAGACAATTCACATTAAAAGGACGCAGTGTCAGAGAGCTTTAGCTGATAACACTTTAGCAGCACTACAGGAATGCTATAAAAGGAAAGGTGTTAGGATAGATACTTCAGAATTTGACAGGGGTTTGACTAACCAATCATCTCAAGCTGAAAGCCTGTGACAGGGAGAAATCTCGTATACATTTTATTGAAAGTGAGTCTGAGTAGTTGTGTTATTATTATTAACTAGCTTTCACTGTATATGGGTGATTTTTTTTTCGTTTCTTCACAAGGCTTGGCGAGCATTTCTTGCCTTCCTTAATTACCACCAAACAGGGAATCTCAAAATTTCAGAAAGGTTTCGGCCCGAAACGTTGCCTATTTCCTTCGCTCCATAGATGCTGCTGCACCCGCTGAGTTTCTCCAGCATTTTTGTGTATCACCAAACAGGGATTGGGAATCTGAGGTCATTAACTCAGAGTTAACGAGACAAAAACTGTTCTCATTGCTGTAGGAATGGAGTCACATGTAGCCAGTTTAACATCTCTTATCTCACCCAATGCTTGCAACAGAAAATGAGGCCATTCTGCCCATCAAGGCCAGGCACTCACCGTGAGACCAGTTCCGTAGTCCAAACACAAAGTGCAGCATCTGTGGAAGAAATGCATAGGCAAAGTTTCGAGACAAAGTTGGGAGTGGAGGAAGTAAAATTGCTAGCGAAATGGTAAAAATCTCGGCGTTTTTAGAGGAGAGCCGGGCGGCAGCAGCCATTATGGTCGCGCGGGGCACGCGATGAGAAGGGGCCCAGCGTGAGGCAAAAAAAAGAGTGAGTGGGAGGGGGGGGAGAGGGGGATGATTTTATTAAAAATGTCTACAGAAAAATGCCTACATTTAATGAGGAGTGGATGAGCGAATGTAAAAGTGAAATCGCTAGCGAAATGGTAAAAAACTCAGCATTTTTGCGTCTGGTTTTGGCGGAGTACCGAATCAAAGGCCAAAAATATGACAAACACACACACACACACACACACACACACACACACACACACACACACACACACACACACACACACACACACACACACACACACACACACACACACACACACACACACACATATATATTTCTAGATTTAGTTTTTCAAGTCAAGTCTAGTCTTGTCCAATCGAGTTTCATCTAGTTTAGACAATAGACAATTAGGTGCAGGAGTAGGCCATTTGGCCCTTCGAGCCAGCACCGCCATTCAATGTGATCATGGCTGATCATCGCCAATTAGTACCCCGTTCCTGCCTTCTCCCCATATCCCCTGACTCCGCTATTTTTAAGAGCCCTATCTAGCTCTCTCTTGAAAGCATCCAGAGAACCTGTCAAAACCACCCTCTGAGGCAGAGAATTCCACAGAATCACCACTCTCTGTGAGAAAAAGTGTTTCCTCGTCTCCTCGTCTCCCTTCTAAATGGCCCTCCTTATTCTCATAAGCTCTGGCCCCTGGTTCTGGACTCCCCCAACATCGGGAACATTTCCTGCCTCTAGCGTGTCCAAACCCTTAACAATCTTATATGTTTCAATGAGATCACCTCTCATCCTTCTAAACTCCAGAGTGTACAAGCGCAGCTGCTCCATTCTCTCAGCATATGACAGTCCCGCCATCCCGGGAATCAACCTTGTAAACCTACGTTGCACTCCCTCAATAACAAGAATGTCGTTCCTCAAATTAGGGGACCAAAACTGCACACTAGATTTTATCAAATCTAGTTTAGTTTAGTTTAGTTTAGTTTAGTTTAGCATAGAAACAGGCCCTTTGGCCCACCGCGTCTACGCCATCCATCACCAACCTTCGATCGCCCATTCACACTAGTTCTGTGTTATCCCACTTTCTCATCCAAACACTACACTCTAGGGGCAATTTTACAAAGGTCAATTAACCTACAATCCTCACATCTTTGGGATGTGGGAAGAAATCAGAGCACCCGGAGAAAACCCATGCATTCACGGGGAAAACATGCAATCTCCGCACAGACAGCACTCGAAGTCAGAATTGAACCCGGGTCTCTGATGCTGTGAGGCAACATCTCTACCAGCTGGACAATTCATACATACAAATTGGCAAATGTGATTCTGGAGACCTTTGGGATGTCTCTGGGTGGCACAATGGCACAGTGCCTTACAGCACCAGTGAACAGGGTTCAATCCTGACTCTGGGTGTTGTCTGTATGGAGTTTGTACTGTTCTCTCTGTGACCACATGGGCTTTCTCCGGGTGCTCAGGTCTCCTCCCACATTCCAAAACTGTACAGTTTTGTGGGTTAATTGGCTTTGGTAAAATTGTACATTGTCCCTAATGTATAGGATAGTGCTAGAAATACAGATTGGAAGTTGGCTCTTTGGCCCATTGAGTCCACGTTGACCGTTCACACTAGTTATATGTTAATCCACATTCTCATCCACTCCCTACACACTAGAGACAATTTAGCAGAGGCCAATTAATCTAGAAACCCGCACGCCTTTGGGATGGACTCGGGTGAGAGAATAATTTATATGCCGTAATGATTAAGCTAGAGGACTACCTATAGACCCACAGTGGCCCAGAGTTAAACGATAGCAGGTTTGGAAGATGTAACTTGGATCAAATATCAGTTCAAGTGACTGAATTCCTAAGGAGAGACAGTGAGGTACACTCCATCAGAAGTACTGCAGAAATAGCAGGAATTTATGCTGCCATTCCATTATCCTTTCTCTCACTTCCTGGAAAACATCTATCACTGTCTTCTTTCCACATAGCAGCGGAAAACCCAGGGGAAGGCTCAATGCTAATCATCTCTTAAATTACCCCAGCAAATTATGTGAGTAGAGGGGGGAAAAAAATGCATCGGAGATTGATGGTGAAGCTCAATCATAAACCATCTCTTTTTCCTTTTACATTCATAGCTTTTGAATGAAACCCTTCATTGCTGCAACTAAACACGTCAATTGGCCAAGAAAACGCGTGTGTGTGTATAAATCTGCATGGCATGTGTAGTAAGGCGATGTTCCATGAGATTATATATTTTCCCTGACTATGAGTAATGCTTTAATTATGCATCCTTAATTTAGTATAAAAGTTAGTGCAGCTTTATATGAACTGTTGCAAGCTTGTCCCCATGGGTTTAAAAGTGCTGAACAGAGACCTTAAATAGAACAGAGAGACACTCCGTGAAATTCTCTTGTTGCCATTGTGAATGTGAGAGGGACAGTCACCAATGGAATCTAAAAACACACCATAAATCAAATCATCCCTGTACTATGACTATATTGGGAAAATAGAACAATACCCTTCTTTCCAATGGGACTTATCTTTTTCACAGTCAAGCTTCCCATGAGAAGAGAGAAGTCAAGGGCTGGGTGTAACTACCACTATGGTTAATGTAGGAGACTCAGAAGTAAGTGATAAGTCGAAGAACCATAGTGTCATAGGGCAGTTAAACAGGATCTTCAGTCTAACGACCATGCCGACCAAGATGCCCCATCTGAGCTAGTCCCATTTGCCCGTAATCGGGTCATATGTCCTAAACCTTTTGTTTCAAGAGAGAGTCAAGAGTCAAGAGTCAAGAGTGTTTTATTGTCATATGTCCCATATAGAACAATGAAATTCTTACTTGCTGCAGCGCAACAGAATATGCAAACATAGTCTGATATGACAAACGAGAGAGAAAAATAAAAGCTCAGTGTGTATTTATATACACATACACATATGTGTATATATACCGGTATATATGTATCCATATACCTGTTCACGTGTCTTTTATAATGCTATTATAGTACATGCCTAGCTCGTTCCATACACCCACCACCCACTGCGTGAAAAAGTTGCTCCTCGGTTTCCCGTTAAATTTTCCCCCCCTTCACTTTAAACCTATGTCCTCTGGTTCTTGTTTCCCCTACTCTGGGCAAAGGACTGTGCGTTTACCTGATCTATTCCTCATTATTTTGTACAACTCTATAAGATCACCCCACATCCTCATGTGCTCCAAGGAATCCTAGCCTGCTCAACTTCTCCCTATAGCTCAATCCCTCGAGTCCGGGAAACATCCTGGTAAATCTTCTCTGAACCCTTTCAAGCCTGACAACATGCCTTGATTGCAGTAGAGACTGAGTGCAGAATTGTTTACCAAAGTGCGAGTTTACGCAAGTTACCTATTGCGTAAGTCGGGGAGTGTCTGTAATGACCGGGAAAGGTTGCGTGAAATATTTAATGCAAAGATCCCGGAGAAATACAGACCACTCCAAAGCAAGAACAAATATTCAATAATATCACACTATGGACAAAGAAAGAAATGAAAGCAATATTGAAAGTGATGAAAAGACACACACAAGTACAAAGCGAATGACAAAAGGGACTACAAAAGGGTTATGAATCATCAAACAGCATTAGGGACTAACAGAAACTGTAAAATTCGATTATCAATGAACGTAAAAAGAAATAGCAAAGTGTTCTGCAGACACATAAATAACAAAGGTAAAATCAAGTTAGGAACAGAGCCACTGAGGGAAATGCAATAAACTCACAGCTAATAACTGCAAAATGGCAAAAATGTTAGATAACTGGCGGCCATGAATATGAGATGGTCACTAATAAATCTGATAGGAAAATCTTTTTTAATGCGGAAAGTAGAAAGAGCATGGAACTCACTCCCACGAGGACTGGTGGAAGTGTAAAACAGAAATGCACTTCGTGGGAGTTGGATAAACACCAGCGGGAGAAAAAAGTAGAAAGGTATGTTGATGTCGTATTTTTAGTCTTAGTTTTAGCTTTAGAGATACAGCAGGGAAACAGGCCCTTTGGCTCACCAGGTCCGTGCTGACCAACGATCCCATACACTATATAACCATAACCATATAACCATATAACAATTACAGCACGGAAACAGACCATCTCGGCCCTACAAGTCCGTGCCGAACACTTATTTTCCCCTAGTCCCATCTCCCTGCACTCAGACCATAACCCTCCATTACTTTCTCATCCATATACCTATCCAATTTATTTTTAAATGATAAAATCGAACATGCCTCCACCACTTCCACTGGAAGTTCATTCCACACAGCTACCACTCTCTGAGTAAAGAAGTTCCCCCTCATGTTACCCCTAAACTTCTGTCCCTTAATTCTGAAGTCATGTCCTCTTGTTTGAATCTTCCCTACTCTCAATGGGAAAAGCTTGTCCACGTCAACTCTGTCTATCCCTCTCATTATTTTAAAGACCTCTATCAAGTCCCCCCTTAACCTTCTGCGCTCCAAAGAATAAAGACCTAACTTATTCAACCTTTCTCTGTAACTTAGTTGCTGAAACCCAGGCAACATTCTCATAAATCTCCTCTGTACTCTCTCTATTTTGTTGACATCCTTCCTATAATTGGGCGACCAAAATTGTACACCATACTCCAGAATTGGTCTCACCAATGCCTTGTACAATTTTAACATTACATCCCAACTTCTATACTCAATGCTCTGATTTATAAAGGCTAGACTCCAAAAGCTTTCTTTACCACCCTAACTACATGAGATTCCACCTTCAGGTAACTATGCACAGTTATTCCTAGATCCCTCTGTTCAACTGCATTCCTCTATTCGCTACCATTTACCATGTACGTCCTATTTTGATTTGTCCTGCCAAGATGTAGCACCTCACACTTATCAGCATTAAACTCCATCTGCCATCTTTCAGCCCATTCTTCCAAATGGCCTAAATCTCTCTGTAGACTTTGGAAATCTACTTCATTATCCACAACCCCACCTATCTTAGTATCATCTGCATACTTACTAATCCAATTTACCACACCTTCATCCAGATCATTGATGTACATGACAAACAACAGTGGACCCAACACAGATCCCTGAGGCACCCCACTGGTCACCTGCCTCCAACCTGACTGCGGGTGCTAGGAAGGCCTAGACCACGAGTGAACATCTGGGAAGAACGGAGGGGAGGCTGGCTGGACTATGGTGCCTTCCTCACCTTGGTGCCACTGTGTTATGTTGTGTCATGGACTTTCAGTGTTTGTGCTTTTTTTTAAATTCTATTTTATTTTTAATATGTTTTATTATTTATTATTATTTATTATTTTTATGATACTGCCTGTAAGGGAAATTAATTTTGTTGTCTCTAACTGAGACAATGACAATAAATTTGAATACAATACAATACAATACAATACAAACAGCCATCCACCATTACTCTCTGGCGTCTCCCATTCAGCCACTGTTGAATCCATCTTGCTACTCCTGCATTAATACCCAACAATTGAACCTTCTTAACCAACCTTCCATGAGGAACCTTGTCAAAGGCCTTACTAACGTCCATATAGACAACATCCACTGCTTTACCCTCATCAATTTCCCTAGTAACCTCTTCAAAAAATTCAAGAAGATTAGTCAAACATGACCTTCCAGGCACAAATCCATGTTGACTGTTCCTAATCAGACCCTGTTTATCCAGATGCTTATATATATTATCTCGAAGTATCTTTTTCATTAATTTGCCCACCACTGAAGTCAAACTAACAGGTCTATAATTGCTAGGTTTACTCTTAGAACCCTTTTTAAACAATGGAACAACATGCGCAGTACGCCAATCCTCAGGCACTATTCCCGTTTCTAATTACATTTAAAATATTTCTGTCATACCCCTGCTATTTCTACACTAACTTCCCTCAATGTCCTAGGGAATAACCTGTCAGGACCTGGAGACTTATCCACTTTTATATTTCTCAAAAGTGTCAGTACTTCTTTTTCTTTGAATCTCATAGTATCCATAGCTACTCTACTTGTTTCCCTTACCTCACATAATTCAATATCCTTCTCCTTGATGAATACCGAAGAAAATAAATTGTTCAATATCTCCCCCATCTCTGTTGGCTCTGCAGGTAGCTGTCCACTCTGTCTATCTAATGGACCAATTTAATCCCTTGTTATCCTTTTACTATTAATATAGCTGTAGAAAACCTTTGGATTTACTTTCACCTTACTTGCCAAAGCAACCTCATATCTTCTTTTGGCTTTTCTAATTTCTTTCTTAAGATTCTTTTTACATTCCTTATACTCCTCAAGCACCTCATTCACTCCATGCTGCCTATAATTGTTGTAGATCTCTCTTTTTCCGAACCAAGTGTCCAATTTCCCTTGAAAACCATGGCTCTTTCCAATTTTTACTATTTCCTTTCAACCGAACAGGGACATAAAGATTCTGTACTCTTAAAATTTCCCCTTTAAATGTCCTCCATTTCTCTTCTACATCCTTCCCATAAAACAAAATGTCCCAATTCACTCCTTTTAAATCCTTTCGCATCTCATCAAAGTCAGCCTTTCTCCAGACAAAAATCCCAACCATAGCTCCAGTTCTGACCCTCTCCATAATTATATTGAAACTAATGGTATTGTGATCACTGGACCCGAAGTGCTCCCCAACGCATACCTTCGCCACCTGACCTGACCTCACTAGTTCTATCCTGCACACTAGGAACAATTTATAGAAGCCAATTAACCTGAAAACCTGCATGACTTTGGGATGTGGAAGCAGACTGGGACTCACATGGTCATAGGGAGAACATACAAACTCCGTACAGACAGTACCCGTGGTCAAGATCGAAACAGGGTCTTTGGCACAGTGAGGCTGCAACTCTACCACTGAGCCACTGCACCACCCTAAAGCAGCACTTCATGCTGCTGCAAGTAAGAATGTCATTGTGTTCTTGTCATTATGTATGGCAATTAAACACTCTTGACTCTTGATCGATAGTTGGTATGGAATCGCTGGGCTGAATGGTCTGTTTCCAGAGCGCTGTATATCTAAACTAAATGATGCTGCCAGACCCATTGAGTTTGTTTCTTTTTGCTCTTTGTTCCAGCCTTGTTTTTTTTTCCTTCAACTCTGTGTTTGGCCCATAAATGTTTTATTGAAGTCGTGGATGAGAAAGGCGAGTGCCTCCCTCAGTATTGTGTACTGAGATACAATTAAAAGCTTTGTTTGTGTGCTATCCAGCCATGTACAGAAATAAAATCAATCCCTTGATATTCACTGTGTTCCTGGTGACTCCATTTGCCTGAAGTTAACCTCGTCCCTGGTTCTCACCTTCTCCAGAAACCCACCACATCCTTGAAACCCCCCTCAGTCTTCTGAAGCCTAACAGAAGTCTGGTCTCTGAGCTTCACAGAAAATGATCAAATCCTTAATTCCTGCACTCTCCTAAAACATATCAGACCCCCAGTTTGTGCACCTTCCTGAAACTAATCATATCCAAGCTCCCCCACGATCCCAAATCTCTCTGTAGTCTTAATTTTAACATCTCCTGAAACTTTGCTGATCTCTATTTCCTGTAAACCCCTGAATCCAAGTAGGTCCCTCATTTCCACATTCTCCTGCACCCTAAGGCAGTACAGTGGTGCAATGGTAGAGCTGCTGCCTTACAGCATCAGAGGCCTGGATTCGATCCTAACTACGAGTGCTATCTGTACGGAGTTTGGACATTCATGCTGTGACCATGTGAGTTTTCTCCGGGTGCTCCAGTTTCCCAATACGTACAGGTTTTTTGGTTATTTGGCTTTGGTAAATTGAGATAGACCCGAAACGTCACCTATCCTTTTTCTCCAGAGATGCTGTCTGACCTGCTGAGTTATGCCATCACAGGGGTACTGATTTTGGATGATCATCCATGATCATATTGAATGGCAGTGCTGGCTCGGTGGGTCGAATGGCCTACTCGTGCACCTATTTTCTATGTTTCTATGTTTGTGTTCCTTTGATGATAGTCTGGAAAATCTCCCAATCTACCAAAGCTCTGTGTGTGTCCGATTAATGAAACAGTTTATCTTAGGTTATTATGTCCACGTGTGCCTCGGTACACTAAAAAGCTTTTGTTTGTGCGATGTCCAGTCAAGAAAAAGACTATACATGACTAAAATCAAGGCATCCACAGTGCACCAATATAGGACAGTGCAAAGATATTTGCAACATTTAGTGCAAAGATATAAAATTGAAGTCCGATTAAGGGTTAGTTCAAAGTTCTCCAATGAGGTAGATGGGAGGTCAGGACCGCTCTCTAGCAGATAAGTGTTATGGAATGAAGATCTAGCTTTGTGACACTGAACTGCACTTCACACTATTTCACCTCTCAGCAGCAGGTAGACGAGAATCCTTCAGCAACACAGTTGGAACATTACATCTGTGCTGTGAAATGTTTCTGAGAAATAAGCCTTATAACTTTACTAATTTGGTTCAAGGCTGTGCATTGACCTTGAAAGATCCCAATTTCAGAAGTGGAATTGAGCAGTCTACCTGGTAGCCTTCATGCAATTGTACAGGGCTGAGTTTCTAGTCAATGGGCTCATGTGGTAGGAAAATGAGACACAAATATATTTAATGCTTAGATTTTTTGTTTTGTATTTTAGGTTTAATTTATTATTGTCACGTGTACCCAACCAAAGTCCTATAAAGCTGCAAGTATAAGGCTCTTATAAAAGCCTCTTAAATACCGCTGCCCTATCCGCCTCCACCACCACACCTGATAATGCATTCCAGGCAACCACTGTTCTGTGTAAAACAACATGCACATTTCTTTAGACGTTAGACTTTGGAGATGCAGCACAGAAACAGGCCCCTTGGCCCACTTAGTCCACGCCGTCAAGCAATCACCTGGTACACTGACACTATCCTTGCACACTGGAGACCATTTTGCAATTGCCAAAACCAATTAACACAAATCTGTACTTCTTTGGAGTTTGGAAGGAAACAGGAGCACCCGGAGAAAGCCCACACTGTCACTGCCACTCACCAACTCCACAGGGAGAGTGTACAAACTCCGTACAGACAGCACCTGTGGTCAGGATCGAACCCGGGTCACTGGTGCTAAAAGGAAACAACTCTACTGCTGCGCCACTGCGCCACCTTAAGGCTATACCCTCTCATGACAATAGACAATAGACAATAGGTGCAGGAGTAGGCCATTTGGCCCTTCGAGCTAGCACCGCCATTCAATGTGATCATGGCTGAACATCCCCAATCAGTACCCCGTTCCTGCCTTCTCCCCATATCCCCCGACTCCGCTATCTTTAAGAGCCCTATCTAGCACTCTCTTGAAAGCATCCATCTTTAACATTCCTATCCTGAGAAAACGTTTCTGAAATTGTCTACTCTATTTATGCCTCACATAATTTAATATACTTCTATCAGGTCTCCCCTCAACCTCCGATGTTCCAGAGAAAACATAGAAACATAGAAAATAGGTGCAGGAGTAGGCCGATCATTTAAAATCAGTACCCCGTTCCTGCTTTTTACCCATATGCCTTGATTCCTTAAGCCCTAAGAGCAAAATCTAACTCCCTCTTGATAATACCCAGTGAATTGGCCTCCACTGCCTTCTGTGGCAGAAAATTCCACAGATTCACAACTCTCTGGGTGAAAACGTTTTTCATTGTCTCAGTCCTAAATGCCCTACCCCTTATTCTTAAACCGTGACCCCTGGTTCTGGACTCCCCCAACATCGGGAACATTTTTCCTGCATCTAGCCTGTCCAATAAGAATGTTATGTTTCTATAAGATCCCCTCACATCCTTCTAAATTCCAATGAATACAAGCCCAATCGACCCGTTCTTTCATTCATTCTTGAAAACAATCCAATTTTGACTATTTAGCTGATATACCCTAATCATGGCTGGATTGTGGTAAACTGCTTCTGCACTCTCTCCTTAACCTCCAAAGAGTTTAGTTCATTGTCACATGTATCAAGGTACAGTGAAAAGCTTTTGTGGCATACTAACCAGTCAGCAGAAAGCCAATACATGAAACACTCCACATCCTTCCTGAAATGGGGCGACCAGAACTGCTCACAATGCTCCAAATGCGACCAAACAAAAATCCTCGAAAGTTGCAGCTTGACTTCCTGACTTCTTTCTACTCAATGCCCTGACTGATGAAGGCAAGCATGCCATACATAGAAACATAGAAACATAGAAAGTATGTGCAGGAGTAGGCCATTCGGCACTTCGAGCCTGCACCGCCATTCAATATGATCATGGCTGATCATCCAACTCAGTATCCCATACCTGCCTTCTCTTCATACCCCCTGATCCCTTTAGCCACAAGGGCCACATCTAACTCCCTCTTAAATATAGCCAATGAACTGACCTCAACTACCTTCTGTGGCAGAGAATTCCACAGATTCACCACTCTCTGTGTAATACATGCCATCTTTACCACTCTTTCATTTCAGATTTTCAGTATCTGCTGGTTTTAATGTTTTTCCCTGCCGCCTTACTGAAGAGTAATATAGAGAAGGATCCACGAGAGCCATAAGAATGCTTTTGCAGAATATCTATCGGAAATGTGTAATCGAAAGCCTGGTTTTTATCCAGAGGGCAATTTAATATATCTACAGCCTGCGCAAGAGTGTAAAAGGTTTTAAATTTAGCTTAAAATAACGAAATACACTTGATAATAGTCGGAGTATAATCTGTTTTGCTTCATTGATTCTGCAGCTTTAAGTACTGGCTTGACAGTATTGAATATCTCCATTAAAACCGTGGTGTAAATGAATGATTATTTTTCATTGTCGTATAAATAATTGCATGGACAGTAAATCACGAACACTGCTCCCATTTTCCTAAAGCTTAGCCCGGCGTGCTTACAAACCTGAGGTCCAACCTACCCTGACGTAAGGATGTGAAAAATCAATCACCACCATTTAAAAGCACAGCAGAGATACTCCATTCACAAGACCAATGATTATTAATTTCTTAGCGTATAACACAGATTGCTGTTTGTTGGATCCTGACACCTGTAAATTGACTGCAAGCATTTACCCAAATTAGAACAGTGACTTTCAAAGTACTGCCACACAGTTTTCATTGATCGTAACAGCTTCCCACAGATGCATTGTTAATATAAGACAATAGACAATAGACAATAGGTGTAGGAGTAGGCCATTCGGCCCTTTGAGCCAGCACCGCCATTCACTGTGATTATGGCTGATCATCCACATTCAGTAACCCGTTCCTGCCTTTTCCCCATATCGCCTGACTCCGCTATCTTTAAGAGCTCTATCTAACTCTCTCTTGAAAGCATCCAGAGAATTGGCCTCCACTGCCTTCTGAGGCAGATAATTCCACAGAATCACAGAAAAAGCTTTTCCTCATCTCCGTTCTAAATGGCCTACCCCTTATTCTTAAACTGTGGCCCCTGTGTTCTGGACTCCCCCAACATCGGGAACATGTTTCCTGCCTCTAGCATGTCCGATCCCTTAATAATCTTATATGTTTCAGTAAGATCCTTCTAAATTCCATAGTATTCAAGCCCAGCCGCTCCATTCTATCAACATATGACAGTCCCGCCATCCCGGGAATTAACCTTGTGAATCTACGCTGCACTCTCTCAATAGAAAGAATGTCCTTCCTCAAATTTGGAGACCAAAACTGCACACAATACTCCAGGTGTGGTCTCACTGGGGCTCTGTACAACTGCAGAATGACCTCTTTGCACCTATACTCAACTCCTCTTGTTATGAAGGCCAACATGACATTAGCTTTCTTCACTGCTAGTCCGGACGGAATCCCAAGAAGGTTACTCAGAGACTGTGCTGATGAGTTAACTGACGTATTTACAAAACATTTCAATCAATCCCTAACACAATGCTTGGTCCCCACATGCTTAAAAACATCGGAAATAGTGCCAGTTCCGAAGCAGACAGCCGTAACCTGCCTCAACAACTACAGGCCGGATGCACTAACAACAATACTCATGAACTGCCTGGAGAGATTGGTCCTTAAGCACATCAAGGCCACTCTCCCATCAACCCTGGATCCACACCTATAAGCATACAGAGCAAACAGATCAGCAGACTACGCCATTGCCACTGCCCTCCATACTGTACTGCTTCACCTTGAACAACGGGGAGCATACGCACAACTGCTATTTGTTGATTACAGATCTGCATTCAACACAATCATACCCAGTTGACTGGTCTCCAAGCTGTTCGACCTAGGCTTCAAACACAACATCTGCCTTTGGATTAAGGACTTCCTAACAGACCGGCCGCAGTCAGTCACGATGGGACCCCACCACTCTCCCACTCTGACACACAGCACAGGAACTCCACAAGGCTGTGTGCTGAGCCCCCTCCTCTACTCTCTCTATACCCAGTGGTGGACTGGCCAGGGTTTCAGCTTGCCCAATGGCAAGTGGGCCCCTGATGAAGTGATAGCAAGTGATGGCAAGTGGGCCCCTGTTAAATGATAGCGTTGTAGTTGTTGGTGGGCCCCCTTTGTCTCCTGGCAACCAATATTTTTAGACCCAGTCCGCCACTGTCTATACCTATGACTGCATTCTGACCCACAGCACGAACAGCATCTGTAAATTTGCAGACATCACGACAGTGGCAGGGCTGATCACTGAGCGCAATGAGTCAGCTTACAGGGAGGGGGTACAGAGGTTAATAGGCTGGTGCTCAGAAAACAACTTAGCACTCAATACCAAGAAAACAAAAGAGCTCATCCTCGACTTCAGGAAGAAGCAGGGTGACCATCCTCCACTGGACATAAACGGAGAAAGACTAGACAGAGTCTCCAGCTTCAGGTTCCAGGGCACCCACATCTCAGCAGATCAGGTGGTCAACTAACACGAACTCCCTGGTAAAGAAGGCACAACAACGGCTTTATTTCCTAAAATCACTCAGGAAAGTCAACTTGCCACAACAGCTTCTAGTGTCATTCTACCGTGGCTCCATAGAGAGTGTCCTGACACATGGCATCCTGGTGTGGTATGGCAACAGTTCTGCGGCTGACAAGAGTCATCAACACAGCCCAGAAGATCATCAACACACATCTGCCTGCCCTGGAAGAGATCTATAGCTCTCGTTGCCTGCGAAAGGCATCATGCATACTAAAGGACTCATCTCATCCCACACATCACTTGTTTGCCCTTCTGCCCGCAGGAAAGCATTACAGGTCCATCAAATCACACACCACAAGATTAACAAACAGTTTCTACCCCAAGGCCATTATCACTCTGAACTTTGCACTGAATACACAACCCCCATAGCCAATATGTTGTACTGCTATAACACTATACTGAGAAATATTGCACATTCTGACTAGACTACGTTTTTCTTGCCATTTTTGCTGTTTTCATTGTTATTTATTTATCTGATATGTTGGTGCTCCGCTCGGGCAGTGTGCCTGAAATGTTGTTGTGTGTATTTACAATGACAATAAAGTGTATTATTATTAATATTATTATTGTACCTGCATGCTTACTTTCAGTGACTGATGAACAAGGACCCCCAGATCTCTTTGTACTTCCCATTTTCCCAACTTGACACCATTCACATAATAATCTGTCTTGCTGTTTTTGCCACCAAAGTGGATGACCTCACATTTATCCACATTAAACAGCATCTGCCATCCATCTGCCCACTCACCCAACCTGTCCAAGTCACCCTGCATCCTCATAACATCCTCCTCACAGTTCACATTGCCACCCAGCTTGGTGTCATCTGCAAATTTGCTTATGTTACTTTAAATCCCTTCATCTAAATCATTAATGTATATTATAAGTGAGACAACCCTGGTGAAATAACTCTGGATCACTTTTCGTACCTTGGAAGTCATCTCTCCCCCAATGTCTTTCAAAATCGTGACATCCGAACAGACACCAAAATGTTAGTGTACAAGGCAATGGTGATTCCAACGCTCCTGTATGCATCAGAAACCTGGACACCATACCGACACCATCTGAAAACACTTGAAAAGTTCCATCAACAATGTCTTCAAAGCAGCTTAAATATCAGTTGGGAAGACAGAAGAACCAACCTCAATGTGCTGAATGAAGCAAAAACATCTAGCATCAAAGCCTTCGTCATCAAGAACCAACTAAGATGGGTCGGTCATGAAGGCGAGCGTCTACCAAAGCAAACCTTCTACTCCCAGCTTAAAGAAGGCAAACGGAAAAGAGGCGGACTAAAGAAGAGATTCAAAGACGCCTCAAAAGCCAGCATGAAGAAATGTGCAATCAACATCGACAATTGGAAAATCAATGCCAAGGACAGGGAACTCTGGCGGACCATCATCCAAGAAGGAACAGAGACCTTCCAAGCCAAGAGATGCGCAGAATTAGAAGAAAAGAGAAGAAAACGGAAAGAGAGGCAGCAACAACCAAAGCCCGATCTGCCACCTGGAATTATCTGTCCTGAATGTCGAAGAACTTTCAAAGACAGGATTGGACTCCTGAGAAGCCACCTAAAAACAACAGAACATAGACCATCATCCTCGACCTCGAGGGATAGCCACGACGATTATAAGTAGATGCAGTCCCAGCACCGAGCCTTGCGGTACCCCACTAGTCACTGCCTGCCATTCTGAAAGGGTCCCGTTAATCCCCACTCTTTGTTTCCTGTCTGCCAAACAATTTTCTATGCATGTCAGTACCCTACCCCCAATACAATGTGCTCTAATCTTGCTCACTAATCTTCTACATGGGACCTTATCAAATGCTTTCTGAAAGTCCAGGTACACTACATCCACTGGCTCTCCCTTATCCATTTTCCTAGTTACATCCTCAAAAAATTCCAGAAGATTAGTCAAGCATGATTTCCCCTTCGTAAATCCATGCTGACTCGAACCGATCCTGTTACTGCTATCCAAATTTGCCGCTATTTCATCTGTTAAAGTTGATTCCAGCATCTTCCCCATCACCGATGTCAGGCTAACTGGTCTATAATTCCCTGTTTTCTCTCTCCCGCCTTTTTAAAAAAGTGGGATAACATTAGCTACCCTCCAATCTGCAGGAACTGATGCTGAATCTATAGAACATTGGAAAATTATCACCAATGCATCCACGATTTCTGTAGCCATTTCCTTAAGTACCCTGTGATGCAGACCATCAGGCCCTGGGGCTTTATCGGCCTTCAGTCCCATCAGTCGATCCAACACCATTTCCTGCCTAGTGTCAATTTTCTTCAGTTCCTATGTCACCCAAGGTCCTCTGGCCACAATCAGGGAGATTATTTGTGTCTTCCTTAGTGAAGACGGATCTAAAGTACCTGTTCAACTCCTGCTATTTCCTTGTTCCCCATAATAGATTCACCTGTTTCTGTCTTCAAGGGTCCAACTTTGGTCTTAACTAATTTTTTCCTCCTCGCATACCTAAAGAAGCTTTCACTATCCTTTATATTCTTGTCTAGCTTACCTTCGTACCTCATCTTTTCTCCCCGTATTGTCTTTTTAGTTGTCTTCTGTTGCTCTTTAAACGTTTACCAATCCTCTGGCTTCCCGCTCATTTTTGCTATGTTATACTTCTCTTTTATTTTTATACTGCCCTTGACTTCCCTTGTCAGCCACGGTTGACCCTTGCTCCCCTTGGAATCTTTCTTCCTCTTTGGAATGAACTGATCCTGCACCTGCTGTATTATTCCGAGAAATACCTGCCATTGGTGTTCCACTGTCATCCCTGCTAGGGTATCTTTCCAGTCAACTGGCCGGTGCAGTATCACTCTGCATTTCTGCAAAAATCTGTAATGACTCTGTCCTGCTTCTCAATAATTGAATTGTTTCATACATCGTGATCCTTTACCCCTTCTCCATGTGTGTAAATAGTGGGAAGGTGGATCAATATGACTGAAGAGCACTGACTGAGAGGAAATATGCACACAGAAACAAACACACACAAACACAGTAATACACATGCACACACACACAAACACACTAATACACAAGCACACATACACACACACACACATGCACACACACTTACTCACACACACACACAAACTCACACACTTACTCACACACACACACTGAAGAAGGGTCCTGACCGGAAACATCACCCATCCTTTTTCTCTGGAGTTGCTGCCTAACCCGTTGAGTTAATCCAGCACTTTGTGTCTATCTTTGGTATAAACCAGCATCTGGAGTTCTCTGTTTCTACACACACACACACACACACACACACACACACACACACACACACACACACACACACACACACACACACACACACACACACACACACACACACACACACACACACACACACACACACACACACACACACACAGTCAGTGTGTGTGTGTGTGTGTGTGTGTGTGTGTGTGTGTGTGTGTGTGTGTGTGTGTGTGTGTGTGTGTGTGTGTGGATAATTACAATCGAGCCGTCCACAGTGTACAGATACATAATTAGGGAATAACATTTAATGACAGATAAGGTTCTGGAAAGGCCGATTAAGGATTGTCTGAGGGTCGCCAATAACATCGATAGTACTCAGGACCACTCTCTACGTTGGTGATGGAATGGTTCAGTTGCCTTATAACAGCTGGGAAGAACTGTCCCTGAATCTGGAGGTGTATTTTCACACTCCTGTACCTCTTGCCTGATGGGCGAGGAGAGAAGAGGGACTGAGACACATCCTTGATTATGCTGGTGCCCTTGCCGAGGCAGCAGGAATTATAAAAGGAGTCAGTGGAAGGTTTGCGTGATGTTCTGGGCTGCGTCCAGATTCTCTGCAGTTTCTTGAAGTCTGGGATGGAACTGTTCTCAAACCAAGCTGTGATGCATTCTGATTAAATGTTTTCTACTGCATTAAGTATCACCATGGTTCCTCAAACACGCTGAACAAGGAATCCCTATATGTAATGTCCGCGGCCCTCTGAAGGAAGGGAATAACTTATTTTTCTTTGTTGAGTTTCATTTTAAAAATCTATGTGTATAAGTAGCGATTAATATTCCCAGTCTCTCCCTGATGAAGTGTCTATTTTTCATTTGCAGTAAGTAGGTCAAGTTAAAAGCATTTCTTTAACAGTTTGTTCTTCTGCCATTAGAACATCTAAGATCTCTCTCCCACTTGTCATAGACTCATAGAGTTTTCTATCGCAGAAGCAGGCCCTGCAGCCCAACATGTCCATGCCAAAGATTTAGCCCATCTGTACTCTCCCCATTTATCCACATTGGGACTCGTTTATTTTAGTTTAGAGATACAACGCAGGAACAGGCCCTTTGGCACACCGATTCCACACCAACCTGCGATTGCCTATACACTAACACTATCCTACACACCAGGGACAATTTTCAATCTTTACCGAAGCCAATTAGCCTGCAGAGCTGGACATCTTTGGAGTGTGGAAGGAAACCGGAGCACCCAGAGAAAACCCACATGGTTCAGGGAGAATGTGCAAACTCCGTGCAGACAGCACCCGTAGTCAGGATCAAACCCGGGTCTCTGGCGCTGTAAGGCAGCAGCTCTACCACTGCACAATTGTGCCTCCCCAATATATCCTTCTATATATGACTATTAAGAGTTTGGCAAAGTGTCTCCTAACATAATCATTTTATCTGATTCCACAATCTCCTCAGGCACAACATTTCAGTTAACAACTACTCTCTATGTAAAATACGTAGTCTTCACACGCTTTGAAAACTCCTTCCTCCCATTTTAAGTTAAGTTCATTTAAAATAAATGAGTTAATTAAAAATAAATTATTTAAATTAAGTTCCTTTTTTATTCTATGCCCTCTTGTTTCAGATACCCCAACTAAAGGAACATGGATGTCAACTAAAATACCAAAGTGCAGTGGTAGAGTTGCTGACTTACAGAGACCTGGATTTAATTCTGACTACAGGTGCTGTCTGTACAGCATTTGTAGTTTCTCCAGGGGCTCCGGTTTCCTTCCACATTCCAAAGACATACAAGTTTGTAGGTTATTTGGCTTCTTTAAATTGACTATTCTTTGGATAGGCCAAGTGCACAGGCGATCACTGGTTGACGTGGGCTCTGTGGCCAAAGGGCTTGTTTCCACACTATATCTCTAAAAATAAAAACTTTGAAAACAAAAAAAAAAGTAAAAATTAAGTGCTGGAGAAACTCAATGGGTCAGTCAGCATCTGTGGAGGGAATGGATAGGCAACATTTTCGGTCGGCACCTTCTTTGGTCCTGTCCCTGAAAGTCATCTGTTCATACCCTCCCCAGATACTGCTTGACCCACTGAGTTCCTCGAGAACGTTGAGTTGCCAGTTATTTCTTACACTTAACCAAGTTTCCCTGTTATTATAACATGATAAATTTAAATCTAATTCTTTCCAATAAATTACAAATGTGAGCTCCAGTACATTGCAGGTTTCATTTGTAAATGAACTATTTAAGGATAGTGCTTGGAATTTCAAGGAAACTTTTAAGAGACACATGAAATATTATTTATTATTCTTCACCCATGGAACTCCCGTGAAAGTGGCATTGATGGTCGACATTGGCTCAGTGAGCCAAAGAGCCTGTTTCCATGCTGTTTCCTACAACTTAATTCATAATTCCCTGCTACTTTCTGATTCCCCTCAATGGATATTTCCTCCCTTGCTTGATTTAAATTTCAAATTTTTGCTTGTTGGTATCCAATAGATTGCTTTGAGATCTTTTGTTACATTAAAGAATTGGACATTAATGGTTTTGCTAGTTTTGTTTGGAGAGAATGCATAGAAACAGGCACTTTGGCCCATTGAGTCCAGCTGACCACCCATAGACTAGTTCTATCCTACAGACTAGGTACAATTTACAAAGGCCAATTAACCTACAAACCTGCACGTTTTTAGAATGAGGAAGTAAACCGGAGCACCCAGACAAAAGACACGCCTTCACTGGAAGGACGTACAAACTCCGTCCAGACAGCACTCGTAGCCAGGATTGAACCCGGGTCTCAGTCGCTGTAAAGCAGCAACTGTGCCACTGTGCTGCCAATGGTTGTTGGATTATATGTTGCTGAAATGCCTGGCAAATGTTGAAACGAAGAAAGATGCCGACCCGAAACGCCACTAATCCATGTTCTCCAGGGATGCTGCTTGACCTGCTGAGTTACTCCAGCACTTTGTGTCTTTTATTTTTGTAAAAAACAGCATCTGTAATTCCTTCTTTCTATAGGTTACGTGCACAGTTGTGATTCAGTTGAAATCTAAAATATAAACAGTACGTTCAGATGAATCACGCACATAAGAAAGATGAGACAAACAGCTGGAAATGCATCTGCTCTTGTTCTCAATGGGAGCTTTCTTGCTTCATCGGTATTGGTTTGTTATTGTCATGTGTTCCGAGATACAGTGAAAAGCTTTGTTTGTGCTCTATCCAGACAAATCACACCAGATCAAGAGAGATCAAGGGAGAAACAGAATATAGAGTTAGAGCTACAGAGAAAGTACTAGACGTGAAAAAGACTGGAAGATTAAGACTTAATCTGCAGTATGTGGGAGATCCATTCAAGAGTCTGATAATAGCGGGGAAGAAGCTGTTCTTGAATCTGGTGGTACAGTTGGTGATTTCAAGCTTTATCTTTTCCCCAATGGAGAGTGGAGGAGAGGGAATGATTGGAGTGCAAGGGTGAAAAGATCCTTGTTTATGATGGCTGCTTTTCCCAAGGCAACGAGAAGTGTAGATAGAATTGATGGTTGGGAAGAAGACTGGTTTGTGAACTAAACCGGGTTATGTTCACAACTCTCGGAACTTTCTTGAGGCCTTGGGCAGAACAATTGTTATATGTTGCGAATGATGCATCCCGATGATGATTCCCTGGAGCATCTGTAGAAATTAGCCAAAATCAATGGAGACATGGCTAATTTCCTTAAGGGGCTGTTCCAAATTGGCGATTTTTTTGGGGACTGCCGGCATCATATCAGTGTCGCCAAAAGATTTTGAAAATCCAGCGGCTATAAAAAAAATGTTGCAACACTTAAAAAAAAAACGTGCGTCATAAGTCATCACGCCGCGTCACCGCTGCGTCATACGTCATCACGCCAAGTCACACCACATCGTGCCTCATATTTTTCGGTGACCTTATACGTCATTCTATGATGCCGGCAGTCGCCAAAAAAATTGACAAGTGGGACAGGCCCTTTAAGCTTCTGTGGAGGTAGATGTGTTGGAGTGGCTTTCTTGCTTGTATTGTTAATGTGGCTGGTCCAGATAGAATTGTTGGTGATGTTTAGACCTAGGAACTTGAAGCTCCATCATCTCCTCCACAAACCTATGCACTAGAGACAGTTTACAATCATTTTACCGAAGCCAATTAACCTACAACTTGTACGCCTTTGGAGTGTGGGACGCGGGGAAAATTCCGTATAGAAAACTCCGTACAGACAACACCCGTAGTCAGGATCGAACTGGGGTCTCTGGCACTGTAAGGCAGCAACTCTACCGCTGTGCCACTGTGCTTCCCTTATTAATATGATCTGTAATTTATCTGTAAAGTTTCTGTAAAATCTTGAACGCCTTTATTCATCTCATTTCTCTTGGCATCTTACGATGCAAGTCATCCTGCTGAGCAAGTTTACACTCCAAAAAAATAGAAAGAACATTTATCATTCATATGCTTTTTAACAAATTCCAACTCCCTGCTGCATTCTTGTCATTTGTATCAAATTAGGTACACGTTTAGTATTGTATTGTGTACATTTAGTATAATGCAATGTGACAGTGCTCCTCCAATCAGCTACGTGTGTTTAACATATCTGACAGCCCTGTGCGGGGTCTGGTTCAAACCATATTCATCCCAAACATTTAACAGCACCAGTGAGAGGAGATCTATTGAGAAAAGTCTCCATTTCATTAAAGAAAATGGCTTCCTTCATTTACATTGAATGTCCCTATTTATTCAGTTTGGTTTATTGTCATGTGTCCCGAGGTACAGTGAAAAACCTTTGTTGCATGCTAACCAGTCAGCTGAAAGACAACAGATGATTACAGTCCAGCCATTTCCAGTGCATAGATACGCGATAAGGGAATAGTGTTTAGCGAAAGGTAAGGCCAGTAAAATCCAATCAAAGATAGTCCGAGGTTCACCAGTGAGGTAGATGGTCGTTCAGCATTGCTCTCTGGTTGTGATAGGATGATTGATTCAGTTGCCTGAAAACAGCTGGGAAGAAACTGTCCCTGAATCTGGAGGTGTGCATTTTACATATATACCTTTATATCTCTTCAATATATTTTGCCTGATGAGAGAGGGGAGTGGAGGGAGTGGCCAGTCTCCTATGATGCAGTATTGGAGTAGCCACCATCGATTGTGAGCTTGGGTGCTGTCTGCGTTTCCTCCAGATGTTCCGGCTTCCTTCCACATCCCACTCCCACAAAGATCTGCAGGGTTGTCAGTTAATCAGCCTCTGTAAATTGCCACTGGTGTGCAAGGAGTGGACGTGAAAGTCAGAACTATATCCTTAGCTTTTGAGAGGACCTTCTAATAGTCTGATAACAGTGGAGAAGAAGCTGTTTTGGGTTGGGATCCACCACAAGTCCTGATGCAGGGTCCCAATTCAAAATGAAGACCATCCCTCTGCCTCCACAGATGCTGCCTGACTCACTGAGTACCCTCAGCAGTTTGTTACCTAGCTCCAAGTTCCAACATTTGCAGTCTCTCGTGTCTCCAAAATTTCTTAGGAACCTGGCTCTAACTTTAAGAAGATGCCCCTTGATAACTCCCTTACCTTCACATAAGACCATACGACATAGGAGCAGAATTAGGCCATTCAGCCCATCGAGTCTGCTCCACCATTCGATCATGACTGATCTATTTTTCTCTCTCAAATCCATTCTCCTGCCTTCTCTCTGTAACCTTACCAATCAAATCCAATGAGTTTCTGCTTTAAAAATGCCCATTTGTGCCAATGAATTCCACACAGTCACCACCAGCTGGCAAAATAATTTCCTCCATATCTTCATTCTAAAGGTGCATCCTTTTATTCTGAGACTGTGCGCTCTGGTCCGAGACTCCCCACTAGTGGAAACATCCTCACCACACCCACTCGATCCAGGCCTTTCACTATTTGGTAAGTTTCAATTAGATCTCCCCTCATCCTTCTAAACTCCAGTGAGTATGGGCTCAGAACCTTCAAACAGTCATCATATGTTAACCCAATCATTGCCAGTCAATATATATAACCTTTATTTTCCAGCTTTTGACTTTAGATTATAGAGATACAGTGCAGAAACAAGCCCTTCGGCCCACCGAGTCTGTGCTGAGCAGCAACCATCCTGTGCACTAACATACACACACTAGGGACAGTTTTATAACAACTTACCAAAGCCAATTAACCTACAAACCTGTAGGTCTTTGGAATGCGGGGGGAAACGGGAGTTCCTGGAGAAAAGCCACGCAGTCACAGGGAGAATGTACAAACTCCATACAGACAAGCATCCGTTGGCGGGCTCCTTGTTGACCCTTAGTTGAATTCTGGTCACTGGTGCTGTAACGCAGCAACTCTACTGCTGCGCTGCTGTGCCGCCATTGATGAAAGTTTACTGATGTTAATTACATTCATTATGTGTCGCTCATCAGAACTGTCTACTGCCCAGTGTTTTCCGCATTGATTTCAGACTTACAACCATCCCAACGATATATCCCTCTTGCCATAGTCTGGAGTGATTTCACCTGGCAGTCTTGAAGGTCCGGGACGATGGAGAGCAATTCTCGACCTGTAACGTCTCACGTTACTTGACGGGAATAACAGATTTACGTCCCAAGGGTTTGAACAGATTCAGAACCAGATCTCAGAGGCAAGAGTGTGTATGTACCTAATTGCTCACTCAATATGCTTCCAAGGAGGCTGACAGAAACAAACATATTTCAACTTTGGCATTTCACCCATCAGCCAACTTTGAGTGCAAATTAGTTTTAGTTTTAGTTTTAGAGGTACAGCTTGGAAACAGACCCTACGGCCCATCAAATCCGCGCCGACCAGCGATCACCCATACACGTTCTATCCTACGTACTCGGGACTATTTACCAAAGCCTACAAATCTGCACGTCTTTAGAATGTGGGAGGAGACTGGAGGACATTGGAATATTTTGGAGGACCAAGAAACCAAGATCCAAGACATGGAGAAATCCTACGCGATACTAGTGAGAACATACAAACTGTGTACACACAGCACCCATAGTGAGGGTCGAACCCTAGTCTCTGGCGCTGTGAAGCATCGACTCTTCCACAGCACCACTGTGCCACCCATAAATTCATGCAACAATTCCCACGGTCGTTTCAAGATGTCTTCAATGCACATTCGGTGTGTTACAGTATATTGTTTGTGTGTGTATATATATATATGTACAGATGTGATATCCTCAATTCAATTCACCATGAACCAGACCTCTGTGGTATTTCTATGTGATGCTAAATGCTACTTGTGTTGAATTGAAGCAAAACAATTGTTGTTGGGATGTTCATCCAAATAATATTGCCAATACACACAGTATTATAGCTGAGACCATCCACGGGGGGGGGGGGGGGGGGGGAGGGGGGGGGGGGGTGGGTGTGGATGTAGAGTGAGAGAGGGAGAGAGAGAGGAGAGAGAGAGAAGAGAGAGAGAGGAGTAGAGAGAGAGAGAGAGAGAGAAGATAGAGAGAGATGAGAGAGAGAGATAGAGATGAGCGAGATAGAGTAAGTAGATAGAGATGTACCGCACCTCAGCTGGCGAGCTATCGCGGAGCTCCTCGGGATCTCTCTCTGCTCTGTCTTGCTCTCTGTCTTCTTTCGCTTTCTGTTCTTCGGTCTTTCCTTTTTCCGGTGTGCTTTACGCCTGTTTTACTTGCTGCTTCCTTCCGTACCCTTTCCTAGGACTGGGGTGGTGCTGGAGTGGGGGAGGAATGGTGTCACAAGGTTGAATTGCCATTGTTTGCACACTGACCACCTGTGGATATTTCCAGGTCATTTAGCAGACATGTTACATATTCATACACTTCAGAGTCAATGCAGACCAGAGAACAAACTCCCCTGTTTCCTGAGTGAATATATTTGGTTCAATGTAACACTAATGAGACCTATTTAAAAGCTTGTTTATTTTAGTATGTACCCCCACGAGAGGTGCAGGCAATCCTTTTGTTTGTTCACACTAATTGTATCACAGCTTAATCTGTTTATTCTATATTTATTTACCTTATGACATGCCTGGCATGAGTTATTTTCTATATTTTGCATGTGGTAATATTTAGATATTTTTGTATTGTAAAATGCAGTACACACAATGGGAGAGGGAGAGATCAGGGCGGAGAGTGATGCATATTAACATAAGAAAGGTGGAGAGTATTCAAGTAATTTGAGTAATAGGCAGAAGTGTAAAAACAAAGAGATGCAGGGAGGATGGAGTGAAGAGGAAGAGAGGAGAAGAAAATGGGAAGTCAGGAATTTATTGTCAAGATTACCGAGGTACAGTGAAACCATTTTTTTTGTTGCGTGCTATCCAGTCAGTGGAAACACTTTACATAAATACAATCAAGCCATCCACAGTGTACCGATACTGGATAAAGGGTATAACATTTTGTGCAAAATAGCATCCAGTAAAGTTTGTTTAAAGATAGTCCGAGGGTCTCCAATGAGGTAAATGGTAGCTCAGGGCCGCTCTCTAGCTGGCGATGGGATGGAGGGGGAAGGAACTAACTGAAGGGTTTATCAGGGAGCAAGATTGACATTCCATTTGTGTATTTACTTCTATTTTTCAGTTTATAAATTACCTCAATTATATTCCCCAAATGTGCCATGAACGAATTTGCATGACAATGGAAGCAGTAAATTGAGATTATTCCTCCTATTTCTTTTCAGAAAAAGAGATTAAATTGCTTCTTCCAGTCCCCAATGAAGTATTTCTGAGCACCAATGTACTACTGACAGTTGGAATGCTACTCAAACCTACCGTGTCACCTACAGTAACTAATGCGTATAATATTGATTGTGGTTTTTTTTTAATTAATCATTTATTCAGCAGGACACAGGCAGCTTTAAATCTGCATCTCAGTTATAACACAGTATGTCAGTATGACAGCAGCTAATTCACAACTCCTGCTGATCTTCCTCAAGATTTGATGGTCTATAAATGAATGATTACTGTTGGTATTACTGCAATATCAGTTAAATGCCAGGGGTGCTCAGCAATACCGCCTTTTTCCTTCCGTTCTCAGTGCTCCTGGTTGGTGCGTGTGGCCAGCTTCCACAGCTGGATGGTAATCGTTCCTTTGAGGTATAAAGGTCGAGGGTTTGAATCCCACTTCGGAAGCCTCACCACAATAAACCCAGCGGGCTGATCCAGTGTGGCATTGAGGGGGTGTGGAGCTGCCATTTCAAATGGAAAAGCAAACTGAGATCTTATCTTTCACTCAGGAGGATGTGAATAATCAATCCAAAGGGCACGATAATCCAAGTATCCCAGCGAAAGCCTAATCTTCCCTGTTTATCAAGTTTTCATTGAATTACTTAAAAGACATTAATATTGTAGATGGAACTTACTGAGGCATCAGCAGACTGCATTAATGCTGATGTTTAAGGTCTTTGTAAACCTCCTCACTTTTTCAAATTCCTTACATCATATCTTAGCTCCCTTCCGACCTACTTCTTGGCTTTAGTTTAAGATAATTTAGTTTAGTTTAGAGATACGGTGAGGAAACGGGCCCTTTGGCCCACTGAGTCTGTACCAACCAGTGATCCCCGCACACTAACACAATCCTGCACACTCTAGGGCCAATTTACAATTATACCAAGCAAATTAACCCACAAACCTGCACATCTTTGGAGTGTGGGAGGAAACCGAAGATCTCGGAGAAAACCCACGCAGGTCACGGGGAAAATGTACAAACTCTGTACAGACAAGCACCCATAGTTAGGATCGAACCCGGGTCTCTGGCGCTGTAAGGCAGTAGCTCTACCACAGTGCAACTGTGCCGCTTCTCATAGAAATATAATTCACAGCTGTGGAGGCCAAGTCATCTAAGCCCGTCCTTATTTTTAAGGTGGAAATTGACAGATTCTTGATTAGTAAGGGTGTCAAGGTGTTATGGGGAGTAGACAAGAGAATAGGGTTGAGAGGGAAAGATAGATCAGCCATGATCAAATGGTGCAATATACTGTAATATAAGTCAAATGGCTTAATTCTTCTCCTATGACTTACGAAGCTATGAATTCAAGAATATTAAGTTCAGTGTGAGGCAGCATCTGTGGAGCGAAGAAAATAGGCAACTTTTTGAGTCGAAACCCTTCTTTAGTTCAGTGTAGATTCGTTTAGAGATACAGCATGGAAACAGACCCTTTGGCCCGCCGTGTTCATGCTGACCAGTGATCACCAGTACACTAATTCTATCCTACATACAAGGGGCAATTTACAGAAGACAATTAACCTACAAACCTGCACGTCTTTGGAATGTGGGAGGAAACACAGGCTAACAGGACTAGCTTAGTTGGGGCATCCTGGACAAGTTGGGTTGAAGGGCATGTTTCCATGCTGTGGGACTCAGTGACTCTGCATACAGTTCCGTGCACTCCAATGCTAAATCTGTTTTTATTTTCCATTGAAATGAGATTGGGCGGAGGTTCAGTAATACACTGGCATTGCACTCCACAAATGAACTAATTGGCCAGAAGGTGATAAATGTGCAGTGTTAATTTGGTGAATCTTCATCCTCGGAATGGTGAGGAGTAAATGCGTACAGTATGCTGGTTGATCGATGGGACCTCGCCCGAAGCCTCGTTGTCGACGGAACTGGGAACCCACCCAAAGAGCTTGGGTGTCGGTGGGACTGGGAATGAAGGTACATCGAATGGTGTAACCGGGATGGAGCTGGAGATGTCGGGCACCAGGAGTAAAGCCCCTGTCCCACTGTACGAGGTAATTCAAGAGTTCTCCGAGTTTTCCCCTGATTCGAACTTGGAGAATGTCCGTAGCGGGTCCGTAGGAGTTCGTGGATGTCTCGTAGCGGCTCATAATGCTAACGCTAGGTATAAAAAGTAACCATTTTTTTCATCACAAGTATTTTTTTACTCGTGGACATTTTTTGTAGGGATGAAAAAGCGTCACGAGATACCGGATGTCCCGAGTACCTACCGTTAGCATTGCGAGCCGCTACAAGACATCCACGAACTCCTATGGACCCGCTATGGACATTCTCCAAGTTCGAATCAGGGGAAAACTCGGGAGAACTCTTGAATTATCTTGTACAGTGGGACAGGGGCTTAGGTCGGTACTGGGGTAATGAACTGGGGTAATGCCTCCAGTGCCTTCAAGGTTGGCTGCAGGTTCACTGGAACTGCTCCAGTTCATCGAGCACACTGGTCGATCGGGCTTCGGACTTTGAATAATGGCGGCTCCAGCATCTGTAATACATGGAAAAAGAATGTCACCGTGCAGTTGCACATGTGACAAATAAAGCACCATTGAAGTATTGAACTATTGAGGTCCAGGGCAAAGTGGGGCGGGGTGGGGTGTGGTGGGTGAGTGCCAGAATTTGTAACCACAGGAAAGTCTTTTGTCTTCATTCTGCCCCAAGACTGCATCTCACCACATACCGTGGAAGCCCATTTTTGTCTGCTTCTCTGTCCCTGCACTACATCTCACCATGTACCTTCTAACCCATTTTTGTCTGCACCTTAGCAGCACTTACCTCCGACGTTTCTTCCCAAACGTGGCAGGACTATTCTCAATTAAAGTAGAGCGTGATTATAACTGCCTGCGATGCATCCAGTGTGGGACTCTGACCTCTTGACAGAGAGTAAAAGAGAAAAGGAGAATTTCATTCTCTCAGTCTAGGACTGACCTGAACCTGGGTCCCGAGGTACTGGGATTATGGGCAAAGCAATTATACTGCTCAATGCCCTGCAGGATTTCAATTATTACCAGAATACTGGAGCAGCAGAAACTGTTAGACATTCCTTAGTCTTTAAGTGAACGTTAAGACTGCTCAGTGTTTGGTGACCTTTAGGGGAAGCCAGACTTGCAAAAGTTGTTAGATGTTTCACTGTAAATGTGAGAGGTAGACATTTTCATTGTCAAACTGACACAATTAAAATTGTTCACTAAAGCAGATGACTTTTAAAACACACCACAGTGAAGGAGGGAGGTATTCTTTCACAAAACTGAGGTGATGCCAACACCTAGGATCTCATTTACAATTTATTAATGCTGCCCTGTTAGTTCAACACCTCAAATTTAAGTGAACGCATGGATCCGTTACTACAGTCTCCATACACTCACGAGTGTTCGTGCAAATTTGGGTCTAACTCCATTTACATGTTTGCAGATGATCCTACTGTGGTGGACCAGATCTTGCTCGCCCACACCAACCAACATGTTCCATCTGTACTAGTCCCACTTGCCATTTCTTGGCCCATAAACCTCTATACCTGTCTTTTCCATATACCGACCAATTGTCTCTTAAATGTTGTGATAGTATCTGCCTCAACTACCAACTTGTTCCATATACCCAGCTCTATTTGTGTAAATAAGTTACCCCTCAGGTTCTGATTAAATCTTTCCCCCATCACCTTAAACCTATGTGCTCTGGTTCTCCTACTACGGGTAAGAGACTCTGTGCGTCTACCCGATCTATTCCTCTCATGATTTTGTACACCTCTATAAGATCACCCCTCATAATCCTGTGCTCTAAGAAATAGAGTTGTAGCCTGCCCGACCGCTATAACATAGTACCTATAACATGATGCGGAAAGGATGTATTCACTGGTGGGAGAGTCGAGGACCAGAAGTCATAGCGTCAGAATAAAAGGGCGCTCTTTTAGAATGGAGGTGACGAGGAATGTCTTTAGTCAGAAGGTAGTGGAGGGGGGGAGTGGGGGGGGGGGGGGGAGGCAGTCTGTGTCTCAAGATATATTATATATATATACAACTCAAGATAATTAGATTTAGCTCTTACCTATCCATGTTCTCCAGAGATGCTGTGTGACCTGCTGAGTAACTCCAGCACTTTGTGTTGAGATTATTGCCATATGCACAAGTAGGATGAGGTGCAGTTGCTGTTAAATTCTTGCCACAGTATCACAAGCACACAGACAATACACTAAATAAATTATAGATAAATTATACAAGACGGTAAAAGGAAACGGGCTATTCAAAAACAAAATATAATATACACAATTAGAAAACATGGAAACGCAGGTGGTTCGTGGTGGTCCGTTACCGAGGTAGGTTTAGGGTTGTGCCGGTCAGTTCAAATGAAAGGATAAATAATTGGAAGGACCGTTCAGAAGACTAAAAGGGTGATAAATGAGAGAAAGAGCAGTGGATTGAGACCATCTGCTCCGATAATGAGTGAATTCGTAGGGATAACTAGCCACCTTCAATACGCTTATCATTCCCTGACCTAAAAGATCCCTCTACAGTCAGTTGCAAAGCATTCAAAGATTCTCTCTGTATAAAGGTTTCAGAGTGGCATTTAGACTAGCAGGTACAATGGCCTTTAGATGATTAAAACAATGCTGATTTCAGCCTTTTAAATTGTGTGGAAAAATAGGTATCTGGGTGAATGAATAAGCTTCAGAACTAATAATGCCTTACTGCCTCAACCACGAGAGCTTGGAAACAGATCCAGTGATAACAAATACCTCAGTCCTTGACATCTGTCCTCGAGTGTGTAATCATCAGCTAATTGGTAAGCGGGCCCTGCTTACAGTGAATCATAACATGTTGTTGACAAGAGTGAGAGCTATCTCTCATTTTTGCTTTACAGGCTGGCAAACTTTTAACATTTATTTTTCAACAATCGACAAGTCAGGGAGAAAAATATTAGGATATAGGGTTCCATGGCTCTAATATTAGAATATACAGCCTATACAATGTAATGAAAATGAACTGCAGATGCTGGTTTATACCAAAGATAGGCACAAAGAGCTGGAGTAACTTAACGGGTCAGGCAGCTTCTCTAGAGAAAATGGACAGGTGACATTTCGGGTCAGGACCCATGTTCAGACTCAAAGAGAGTTCAGCTTCAGTCTGAAGAAATGACCCGACCCGGATAAGAGATGTTGCCTAACCAGCTGAGTTATTATACTTTACTGTCACATATACTGAGGTATACTGAAACTCATTTTTGTATACAGTTTAGTATAAGGACCACTATACATAAGCACAGATACATTTTAGATTAGCATCTCAGATGCAGTATAATTGTATAGCAACAGTACACTGAGACAGTATAGAGAGTCGCCAAATGTTGTAAGTGCAGGGTTCATCACCTGACCATGAAGGCCCGTTGTCCAGGCGGTGTTGCAGGGTCGGCCTGGCCAAGCGTAGCCGTGGTGTCCTCCATGGCTGCTATACCGCTGTAAGCCACATCCAGTCCACGAGCTCGGCCTCTTGCAGCTGCGCCTGGTCCAGCCGAGCCCCAGGCTGCTGCGGAGCCTCCAGAGGCCCACTCCACCACCTTGACACAAATTTGTTCAAATCACACGCACGCACACACACACACAAACAAACACACGCACACACAAACAAACACACGCACACACACCTGCACACACATTCATGCATACGCACGTGCATACACACACACACACACACACACACACACACACACACACACACACACACACACACACACACACACACACACACACACAAACAAACACACGCACACGCACCTGCACACGCACACACACCTGCACACACATTCATGCATACGCACGCGCATACACACACACACACACAAACAAGCACACGCGCACACACCTGCACACACATTCATGCATACGCACGCGCATACACACACGCATAGGCACACACACTCACACATGCACACACACACTCACACTCACACATTCACACACATTCACACACACACAATCAACGAGGTATGCTTCACAGATCAAACTTGAGTCCATTATCATTGACTGGCCTCCTGCCACCGGTCTGCTTACCAGCCCACTGTCTGACACCCTCTTCCTTCTGTTGGGGATGGCTGCAGCACATGGGGGGCGAACTTCTGCCATGAAGAGATGATCGGCCTTGCTCCTCTCGACCGCCGTCGCCGACTCCCTCCTCTTTGGCATTCCAGATGGGTCCTCTGTCCGCAGCGGGTGAGCCAGGTCTACTACTGGGACTGGCCTCAGCTTGCTGGGATTCAGTGGGCCTGTTCAGAAGGGCCTGATTCCACACTGTATCTTTGCATACTGATCAGTAAGACTATAGCCATACATCGGTACAATGCCCGGCTACGTTCTGGGAAAAAACGTTCTGACTGTCTACCTTATCTATGCCTGACATAGGAAATTGAAAAGGCGAATAAACATACCATGGACGATGGAAAAAGATCTAATGGGAATTGGACTAATTGGATGGGTTTTCCAGGAACAATACAGGTACAGGGCTGTAACCATAAACCAGAGAGTGGTGGGTGCCTGGAACGTGCTGCCAGGGGTGGTGGTGGAAGCAGATACAGTAATGCCGTCAAGAGACACATGAATGGGTATGAGATTGAGGGACGTAGATCACATGCCAGCAGATGGGACTAGTTTAATTTGACACTGGAGTGTAGAAGACGTATAAGAATGAAATGGACAGGCAATGTTTTGGGTCAAGACTTTCAACAAATCACTCCCTGACCTTTTCTATTGATAGATGCCGTTCCTCGAACAGTTTGATTTTTGGTCTAGATTCCAGCATCTGCAGTCTATGGTGTCTCGGTGTGGCGTTGGTGGGCCGTAGGGCCTGTTTCCACACAGTATCTCTAAACTAAACTAAATTAATCGTCTTAAGGAAGGATAGAAACAAGGAACTCCAGACCCCGGTTTACACAAAAGGACACAAAGTGTTGGAGTAACTCAGCAGGTCAGGCAGCATCTCTGGAGAACGTGGGTGGGTGACGTTTTGGGTCGGAACTCTTCTAAGGTGTAATCCAACGATATTCCTGAACTTAACCATCTTAGTTAGAAAGTGACGATCACCATGAATAGAATCACTGGGACAGCTACATTGAAGCGAGAATGTAAAATCAACTTCATTAGCGAGGAGTTTGTTTGGTTTGCAGCAGAGCAAGAATCCCCCTCATTGGTAAATTGGCAACATGGGAGTTGGAACTCATGATTGGTACCAGAAGCAGAGCGATGAAGATTAGAACAAATTTTTCATGCAAAGCATATTGAATAGGCAGGCATCGAAGCAAACTCAATCACAACATTTAGGAGGGAGTTAATTAAACACGAAGAGGGAAAGTACTAAAGAACGTGCTAAAGAGCAGAGCAGGGAATTAGGGCAAAATAGGGCCATTTTCAAACCCATATAGACTTTATTCCATAGAGAAAAGTGACATCACGCACGCATAAACACAGATGAACACACACACAAGCACACACAAGCACACACACACAAGCACACACAAGCACACACACACACACACACACACACACACACACACACACACACACACACACACACACACACACACACACACACACACAAGCACACACAAGCACACACACACACACACACACACACACACACAAGCACACACACACACACACACACACACACACACACACACACACACACACACTCACACACAAGCACACACACACACACACACACACACACACACACACACACACACACACACACACACACAAGCACACACACACACACAAGCACACACAAGCACACACAAGCACACACGCACACACAAGCGCACACACACACACACACACACGCACACAGACATGCAGACGCACAAACACACACATAGACATATGCATACACAACAAACACACACACACACATACACACACTTGCGCATGTGCATACACACACAGATCCACACACACACATGCACACATGTACACACATTCACGCACAGGGATCACACAGTGACATATGCATACACACACACACACAAACACACACACACATGCACACACACACACTCACACATGTACACACATTCACGCACAGGGATCACATTAATTCAAGTACAGTTAAAACCATTCATATGATGCACATATGGTTTCACTGAAAGCTTGGCAGGACTACAACTGAATATCAACTAGATGGGCTCTTTGAAGAATGTCCCAAAGTGATTAACAGCTACATCAACCTCCAAGTGATAGGTCCAAACCCTTCAGGTCCAATCAACGAAGTATGCTTCACAGATGAAACTTCAGTCCAATATCACTGACTGGCCAAGATTCATTACTCATTCTGCCATGTGGGAATGAGCAGCTTCCGATCTCTCTTTCCCAGTTACAGGTATGTCATCTGTGAGTTTCAAAGAATGTCCTTTATTTAATCCATTGATCATGGTGTGAATTTCAGCTATGTTTGTAAGAAGTTAGTCTAGAGATACAGTATGAAAACAAGCCCTTTGGCCCGCTGAGTCCACGTGGACCATTGAATATCTGTTCGCGCTGGTTCTATGTTATCCCACTTACTCCTCCGTTCCCTGCACACCAGGGACAATTAACCTACAAACCTTCACATCTTTGTGCTGGGGGAAGGAACTGGAGCACCCGGAGGTAACTCACATGGTCACAGGGAGAACGTGCAAGCTCCCCAAATATAGTGTTTGTGGTCAGGGTGGAACCCAGGTCTCTGGTGCTGAGGCAGAAGCTCTACCTGCTGTTATTTTTAACTGATATTTTAAACTGCCATCCCAAAACCTAATTAGTTAGAAGATAGATACAAAGTTCTGGAGTAACTTAGTGGATCAGGCAGCATCTCGGGAGAAAAAGGATGTATAACATATTGAGTCAGTTCCCTTCTTCAGGACCCTTGAAAATGGAAGACCGTGTTTGAAGAAGGTCCCGTCATCCATCCATTTTCTCCAGTGATGCTGCCTGACCAGCTGAGTTACTGCAGCACTTTGTGTCTGTCTTTGATATAAACCAGCATCTGCAGTTTCTTTTTACACATCTAACTAGCTGACTAGTTAGCTGGTCAAACCTGACTAGCTCCAGGCACCAGGAACAGCCAAAAATCTGGAGCTGATTTGCACTAATAAATTCTGCTGCCATTGTCAATGTTTTAACACAATATTTTTTCCCGTCACCTCTTCCAACCTTCCTACGGAACCTTATACCCCCATCACATGCTCCCTCTTTTCTACTAAGCCCTACTGGCCCTTGCTCCTCAACCCTCCACCCTTTCTCTCGCCCAGCTCGCCCATTCTCCAAATGGTTCAATGTTTCTTTTATTATCACTTTAAACTTTAGACTTTAGAGTTTAAAGATACAGCATGGAAACAGGCCCTTCAGCCACCGAGTCTGTGCCGACCAGCGATCATCCTGTAAACTAGCACTATCCTACACACTAGGGACAATTTTTATCTAACCCAATTAACCTACAAACCTGTACTTTTGGAATGTGGGAAGAAACCAAAGCACCGGGAGAAAAACCACCCACAGGGTCACAGGGGGAACGTAAAAACTGCGAACAGACAACATCCTTATTTAAGATCGAACCCGGGTCTCTGGCGTTGTAAGACAGCAACTCTACCGCTGCACCACTGTGCCACCTGTGTACAAAGGTACAGTGAATTTTGCTTTTTTGCATACAGATCAGTTAGATTATCACCACACAATTGCCGATTAAGTACTAAATGCATAGAAACAGGCCACTGAGTCTGTATGCAAGAGTCGGCAGGTTTTGGTGCCACTTTGAAAGTTCCAGCTTGATCTCGCCATGTCATCGGCTCCATCCGGATCGTCCAACGTACCATCAT
This sequence comes from Amblyraja radiata, assembly GCF_010909765.2. Lineage (NCBI taxonomy): Eukaryota > Metazoa > Chordata > Chondrichthyes > Rajiformes > Rajidae > Amblyraja > Amblyraja radiata. The sequence goes on along the minus strand of NC_045972.1, from coordinate 24,426,933 downwards.
CCTCTCCTCGCCTGGTTTTCAGCGTTTATGCCCCGTGGCACACCTTGCCCTTGAAGGTGAGGAAGGTAAGACCTTCCACCAGCCCCCCTCCCCACAGCCCTGGTTGTCCTTACAGGTCCTTTGTCCAGCGTCCGCTGCCATTGCCGACTCCCCCCCACCCTCCCATTCCTGGTCTTTGGGGGCAAGCGGGAGATGACCTTCAGTAAGCATACAGATGAGTTGTACTCAAGCCCAGTCCAGTCACGCTGCTTCGTTCTGCAGCGGGCAAGCCTGGCTGCTGCCTGCCGGGGACCAGCAGTAGCCCGCTGGGAGCTTCTACCAAGTTTTCTCCGTGGCCTTCCTCACTCTTTAGGCCTGGAAACATTCCCAGCCCCAGCCTTGTCTCCATTCCCCTTTCCTCACTCCTGATTCCATTCCTCCCAACGCTTGTCCCACTCCTGCTTCTGTTGAAATGTCTGCCTTGCCTCCTGAACTCAGTCAGACTTGCCTCCTCAGCATTTAATCATTAGGCAGGTTGGAGCCTACAGATGTCTTTGGGGGATTCCTTAATCATTTGGATCAAGTAGCAGTCCTTTATCATTATCAGAGTCGTGCTTTATGTCTTATTACTCCCATTATTTTTCTTTAGGTCTATTCCTGATGCATTGAAGTTCTCCATCACAATTGAGTTCGATCTCTCATATCCTTCCCTTACTTACGTATCATGCCAAATGTTTCTCCAGTACACATGTCCCAATTATTAGTTAATTTCCTGTAATGACATTCAACTCCATCCTCAACATGTCTACCACATTAATACAATCTTTCTGTTTCACTGTCATCAATACATTCTCGCTGGTTTTCCATTTATTCTTTTAACCGTGAAAGAGGCATGCATAGTTTTATAAACTCACTGGCCACTCTCTGTCAGTAATTCGCCAATCAGGACAATATCACCAATGTTACAATCTTCTTCATCGGCAGCCCATTGGAGAAGCTCAATTTAAATTCTGACTTCACAAGAGTCAAGAGTGTTTAATTGTCATATGTACCAACAACGGAAACATTAAATTCTTACTTGCAGCAACATAACTGGCATTTTAAAAACAATACACATCAATAGCATATAAAAAAGAAAAGAGTCAATTGGTAACGCCAATACTATGCAAAAGAAGCCCAAAGTCTCTAATTCAACCAAAGATAGTCGATAGTTCATAGATTGGTTTTGCGTAGTGTTCAGAGCCTGATGGTTATTGGGAGTAAGCTAGTCTTGATCCTGGTTGTCATTGCTTTCAGATACCTGTACCTTCTTCACTATGACAGGAGATAAATGAAAGTGTGGCCAGGATGGTGTGGGTCGTTGATGATGTTGGCTGTCTTTTTGAGGCAGCGCCTCCTTTAGATCCCTTTAATGGTGGGGAGGTCAGTACCCATGATGGACTGGGCAGCGTCCACCACTCTTAGCAATCTCCTTCATTCCTAAACATTCAAGTTGTGGTTCCAGACCATAGTGCAACCAGTCAATATACTCACTACCGTACACATGATGAAGTTTTGTTGACTTTCTGAAGTTCCACAATCTGCTAAAGAAAGTAGAAGCATTGATGGGATTTCTTTATGACTGCATCAATGTGTTGGATTCATATTCTTGTTGAAGAATATTCCTTGTCTTCTTTGATAAGTGGCATGAGATCTTTTTTGGCATTTATTTTAAGGAAGGGGATGGCAAGGGAAACAGGTAGAATAAATTTGATGCAAAATATATAACCATGTAGAACTCCCAGAGCACCTTAACATCGAGAAGGTGGATCCAGATATTGTAATTCAGTAAAAAAGCAAAAAAAGAAACACATGTAAGGTTTAGGAAGCTAAAATCTGACAAGGCCCTTGAGGAATATAAAGGAAGCTGGGAAGAACTTAAACAAGAAATTAGGAGGACTAGAAATGAGCATGTTCTTGACAGGAAGATCCCAAGGCTCTTTCCTAGTATATTAAAATCAAGATGGGTAGCAAAGGGAAAGGTATGTTCACTCAAGGACAAAGGAGGGAATATATGAGTGAAGCCAGCAGAAGTGGTGAGATCCTTAATAAACATTTAGCAATGGTATTCACCAAAGAGAAGGATTATTGATAGACAAAAAGTGCTGCCGTAACTCGGCGGCTCAGGCAGCATCACTGATGAAAAGCGATAAGTGAGGATTCAGGTCGGGACCCTTCTTCAGGCTCTCGACCCAAAACATCACCTACCTTTTTTCTCCACAGATGATGTCTGACCCGCTGTGTTACTCCAGCACTTTGTTTCTATCCTTGGTATAACCCAGCATCTGCAGGTCTTTGTTTCTACAGAAGGATATGGAAGTTGGTGAGATGAGGAAAGGGTAGTTGATATTCTAGAGCCTATGATGATCACACAATTCATGTTCATAGGTTATAGTAGATGTGGCTCATCAGCCTGGGAAGGTAGTCCATCTAGGAGAGTGAAAACTCTGATTTAAAACCTCCACTGCCTTGTGGCCAAATCCAGTCATGGAAAAGGCTCCAGGAGTAAACCTCAAGAAAATCTGGAGCCGGAGCCCCTAAGGCAGTTCGTCGGTGTCTACAACCTCGTTCTGGCAGCTCCTGCGACGGCGCAGGAGAGGGGGGGGCGTGCTGCATGGGGAACAGCCTGTCCCCCATATGACATCGCCCAGGCTTGCATCCGACCAGGATGCATCACCCATGGTCAGTCATGACCGAGGGGGACCTACTGGGTTATAGCAGCAGAATTATAGCAGCTCGGAGAAATGCTGAAAAGCAGGTCCTCCAGGGTGGTTATCTCCGGTTTGCTTCCAGTTCCTCGTGCTGGCGAGAGCAGGAACAGGGAGATACAGAACCTGAATGTGTGGCTGAGGAACTCGTGCAGGGGGCAGGGATTTGGATTCTTACACCACTGGGATCTGTTTTGGAGTAAGGAGGAACTGTACAAAAGGGACGGATTGCATCTTAACAGGTGGGGGACCAGCATTCTGGCAGGCAGGTTTGCCATTGCTACACAGGTGGTTTAAAACTGAATGAGGGGGGTCAGGTGTCAAATGGGATAGTCGAGGACAGAGTTAAAGGGAAAGAGAGTAAAGGGATAGTTAATGATCCCAGAATTAATGGGAAAGAAAGCTCACAAGGGGATAGGAGAGTATGGCCAAATGTAACAGGGATCGATGTGAAAGGTGAGATGCATAAGGAATTAAAAGTATTGTATATGAATGCGCGAAGTATAAGAAGTAAGATGGATGAGCTTGAGGTAGAGTCACTGTGCATTGAGTTGAGGAATTGTAAAGGCTAGAAGACACTAATTGGTGTAATCTACAGACCTTCAAATAGTAGCCTGGATGTAGGGTGTAAGTTGCAGCAGGAGTTAAAACTGGCATGTAACAAAGGTAATGCCACTGTGGTGATGGGGGAATTTCAATATGCAGGTAGACTGGGAAAATCAGGTTGGTTTAGGACACCAAGAAAGAGAGTTTGTAGAATGCCTCCGAGATGGATTTTTAGAGCAGATTGTAATGAAGCCGACCAGAGAAAAGGCACTTCTGAATTTAGTGTTGTCCAATGAACCAGATATGATAAGAGAACTCGAGGTAAAGGAACCGCTTGGAGGTAGTGAACGTAATATGATTAGTTTTAATCTGTAATTTGAGAATGAGAAGGTTAAATCAGAAATGTCAGTGATGCAGTTGAACAAAGGGGACTATGAAAGCATGAGAGGGGAGAGGGCCAATGTAGACTGAAAAGGGATCCTAGCAGAAATGACTGTGGAACAGCAATGGCAGGAATTTCTTGGCATAATCCGGAAGACGTAGAAAAATTTAATTCCAAAAAGGAGGAGAGATTCTAAGGGGAGTAGGAGGCAACCGTGGCTGACAGGAGAAGTTAGGGATAGAATAAAACTAAAAGAAAAGATGTATAACACAGCAAAGAGTAGGCGGAAGCTAGAGGATTGGAAAACTTTCATAGGACAACAGAAAGAAACAAAACGGGCAATACGGGCTGAAAAGATGAAGTACGTAGGGAAGCTGGCCAGGAATATAAAGAAGGACAGTAAAAGCTTCTTTAGGTATGTTAAGGGAAAAAGAGTAGCAAAGTCAAATGTGGGTCCCTTGAAGGCAGACACGGGTGAAATTATTATGGGTACCAAGGAAATGGCAGAAGAGTTGAACAGGTACTTCGGATCTGTCTTCACTAAGGAAGACACAAACAATCTCCCAGGTGCACTGGAGGACAGAGGATCTAAGGGGGTAGAGAACTGAAATACATTTTCATTAGAATTGTATTGTGTAGGCTAATGGGACTGAAGGATGATAAATCCCCTGGGCCTGATGGTCTGCATCCCAGGGTCCTCAGGGAGGTGGCTCTAGAAATAGTGGACGCATTGGTGATCATTTTCCAATGTTCGATCGATTCAGGATCAGTTCCTGTAGATTGGAGGATAACTAACATTATCCCACTTTTCAAGAAAGGAGCGAGAGAGAAAACGAGGAATTACAGACCGGTTAGCCTGACTTCGGTGGTGGGAAAGATGCTGGAATCAATTATTAAGGAGGTATTAATGGGGCATTTGGATAGCAGTAAAAGGATTAGTCCAAGTCAACATGGATTTATGAAAGGGAAATCATGCTTGACTAATCTTCTGGAATTTTTTGAGGATGTGACAAGTAAAATGGATGAAGGGGTGCCAGTGGATGTAGTGTATCTAGACTTTCAGAAAGCCTTTGATAAGGTCCCGCACGGGAGACTGGTGACTAAAATTAGAGCGCATGGTATTGGGGGTAGGGTGTTGACATGGATAGAAAATTGGTTGGCAGACAGGAAGCAAAGTGTAGGAGTGAACGGGTTATTTTCAGAATGGCAGGCAGTGGCGAGTGGAGTGCCGCAAGGCTCGGTGTTGGGGCCGCAACTGTTTACCATATATATTAATGATTTGGAAGAGGAAATTAGGAGCAACACTAGCAAGTTTGCGGATGACACAAAGCTGGGTGGCAGTGCGAACTGTGAAGAGGATGTTAGGAGGTTGCAGGGTGACCTGGACAGGTTGAGTGAGTGGGCAGATGCGTGGCAGATGCAGTATAATATAGATAAATGTGAGGTTATCCACTTTGGCGGCAAAAATAAGGGGGCAGATTATTATCTCAATGGGGTTAGGTTAGGTAAGGGGGAGGTGCAGCGAGACCTGTGTGTCCTTGTACACCAGTCACTGAAAGTTGGCGTGCAGGTATAGCAGGCAGTGAAGAAAGCTAATGGAATGTTGGCGTTCATAACAAGAGGATTTCAGTATAGGAGTAATGAGGTTTTTCTGCAGTTGTATAGGGCTCTGGTAAGACCACATCTGGAGTATTGTGTACAGTTTTGGTCTCCTAATTTGAGGAAGGACATCCTTGTGATTCAGGCAGAGCAGCGTAGGTTCACGAGATTGATCCCTGGGATGGCGGGACTGTCATATGAGGAAAGATTGAAAAGACGAGGCTTTTATTCACTGGGGTTTAGAAGGATGAAGGGGTATCTTATAGAAACATATAACATTATAAAAGGACTGGTTAAGCTTGATGCAAGAAAAATGTTCCCAATGTTGGGCGAGTCCAGAACCAGGGGCCACAGTCTTAGAATAAGGGGGAAGCCATTTAAGGCTGAGGTGAGAAAAAACGTTTTCACCCAGAGAGTTGTGAATTTGTGGAATTCGCTGCCACAGAGGGCAGTGGAGGCCAAGTCACTGGATGGATTTAAGAGAGAGTCAGATAGAGCTCTAGGGGCTAGTGGAATCAAGGGATGTGGGGAAAAGGCAGGCACGAGTTATTGATTGGGGACGATCAGCCATGATCACAATGAATGGTGGTGTTGGCTCGAAGGGCTTAATGGCCTCCTCCTGCACCTATTTTCTATGTTTCTATGTTTCTATTAGGCCAATTGGGTCTGCTCGGTCATTCAATCATGGCTGCTCTATTTTTTCCACTCAACCCCATTCTCCTGCCTTCTCCCCGTAACCTTTGACACCCTTACTAATCAAGATACCAATGAACTGGCCTCCACAAACATATGTAGGCAATTAATTCTACAGATTCACCAGCCTCTAACCAACGAAGGAGGAGTTTGGTCTATTGAAAATCTAATGGTGGATAGGACCGCAGGAGCTGATGGAATCTATCCTAGAATACTGAGGGAGGAAAGAGTGAAGATAGCTAGGGCATTGCAGGGAAGAGATTTTGTATCTATTTTAACCATGGGTGAGGTCTCAAAACCCGGAGAGAAAAAAGTGTTGTTTGTTTGTTTAAGAGGGGAGACAAGGATAATCCAGGAAATCATTGTTCAATGATCATCACCTATGCTCAGGAAATAATTGCAGAAGATTCTAAGGGATAGAATTTACTTGCATATGGAAAAGCATGAGTTTTTGGGCGGCACAGTGGAGCAGAGGTGGAGTTGCCGCCTCACAGCACCAGTGACCTGGGTTCGATCCTGACTATGGGTGCTGTTTGTGTGGAGTTTGTACCTTCTCACTGTGATTGCGTGGGTTCTTTCTGGGTGCTCAGGTTTCCTCCCACACTCCAAAGACATACAGGTTTGTAGGTTAAATGGCTTCTCCAAATTGTAAATTGTCGTTAGTGTGTAGGTTCGTGCTGGTGTATGGGGTGATTGCTGGTTGGCGCAGACTTGGTGGGCTGAAGGATCACTTCAGGATCTTCAGAATCGAACCGTACAAACCACAATGAGAACGTACAAACCCCTCAGGCGCTTCAAGGCAGAAAATTTACTGCTGCCCTGGTGTACGACCCTCTTAAATTCTTAATTATTTTTTTCCTTTTCTTCCTTTTGGATAAAAAGCAGAGAAAGCGGACTCTGGTTTTATCACCAGAGGGTAACTCTAGGAGCGTGAGAGCTTGAAAAGCAGTAATCTCTTCAAGGACTCCGAGATCTTTACATGCGCACTGAGAGATCACCTTTGTTGTGAGGGCAAAGTCAAGGTGTAGGCCCGTGAACAGAAAGGAAGCCAAAGACGTCATCTGTGTTCACGGAAAATGCTAAGAGCAAGCTCAACTGTTGGCTGTGGGATTATAGGTCACAGATATAAAAGAAGTGGTTAAAAATAAAAGAAATCTCCTTGTTTCCTTCCAATACAGTGAGGATTAGCTACAGGAGCATGTGGGAAGAGTGCAGAGGAGGTTTATAAGAATTTTGCCTGTACTAGAAGGTACTAGCTACAGGGAGCGGTTTACAAACTTGGCTAGACACAAAATGCTGGAGTTACTCAGCAGGCCAGACAACATCTCTGGAGAAAAGGAATAGTTGAGGTTTTTGGGTCAAAATTTACCTGTATGCAGATCCTGAATAAAGCTGATTTGCATCATAACCCACCTTTTAGTTTAGAGATACAGCGCGGAAACGGGCCCTTTAATCCACAGAGTCTGCGTTGACAAGCCATCCCCGTTCTCCCTGTGATCGCAAGGGTTTTCTCCGGGTGCTCCGTTTTTCCTCCACACCTTTCAGGCTTGTAGGTTAATTGGCTTCAGTAAAAAATTGTAATTCATCCCTATTGTGTAGGATAGTGCAAGTGTACGGGGTGATCACTGGCCGGCGAGGCCTCAGTTGGTCGAAGAGCCTGTTTCCGCGCTGTATGTCGAATGTCTGAAGTCTAAAGTCTAACTGCAAATGGAGTTCGGAGAAATCAATAGGAGACAAAATGTGACGCATACATCACTAAACTAGAAGCAGGCTGTTCCTTGCAAAGAGGCAGCCAAAGAAGCTGCATGACTGTACGGCTCCATCAGTTTGGTCAATAAATAGGAAACAAGGAACTTTAGAACACTGCCCACATTCCCGAGTGCAGGATGTTTCTGCTCACTAATCAATAAGCTCTGTTGGATGCAGAATGCTGTATTCCCTCGCACACAAAGTCGGAAGCCACAGGGAATGTATAATCACACTTACTGGAGATAAAGTTTTACAGAATATCAATTAAAATCTGTGGATAGCAAACAGCTGGATCTGTCTCCGTCTTGTTCATTAGCCTAGTTGCGTTCTCTCCACACTTGGCTCCCCTCCCATGCCTCATCGGGACCAATCTCAACCTAACCGGATATTTTATTCATAAAGTTCACTGAAGTTCTTGCTTTAAGGTAAAGCATATGACTGTCGGGGTAATGGGAAACTTTTCAATATTTGATGGCAAATATGAGTGAAGAGTTGGCTATACATAGAAAAGCTGTCCATCAGCCTAGGGAACTTAATTCCCATAATAAACAACGTGACATGGGAATGGAACTAACCCATTCGGCCCATTACACGATGCATAAACCTTGGTCCCTTATGTGTCAAAAATCTATCTGTTTCTATACTGAAGATTTATGCTGATCTCACCACAATATATATATTTTTTCCGACAGGGAGATAAAGATAAACAGTCTGATTCTATTTAATTAATAGAATCAGGCACGGCCCGTGGCGCAGAGATAGAGTTGCTGCCTTAGAGAGACCCAGGTTCGATCCTGACCATGGGTGCTCTCTGTAAGTGGTTTGTACATTCCCGTAGTGACCTGCGTAGATTTTCTCCCGGTGCTCCGGCTTTCTCCCACATCCTAAAGATGTACAGATTTGTGGGATAATTGACTTCTGAAAATTGTCCCCAGTGTGTAGGGCAAAGCTGGTGTATGAGTGATCGATCGTCAGCATGGACCTTGGTGGGCCCAAGGGCCTGTTTCCCCTCTGTATCTCTAAACTAAACATCTCAATATATGTTTTTGGGACAGAGAAATAAAGATTGCAAAAAACCCGATTCTATTTAATTGCTTCATCTACCGAGCCTAGGAATCATGCTCCCTGCATCCGCCTTATGAATTAATCTGGAGACGCAAGTACCAGCAGATTCTGGAATTTTGAACAAAACACAAAGTGCACGAGGAACTCAGTGGGTCAGGCAGCACCTGCGGATGGATTGGACAGACAACCTTTCGAGTCAGGCCCTTTCTTCAGACTGATTGTAGTAGAGGGAGATAAAGCTGAAAAAGGGAGGTAGGGGGAGCACACAGCCTAACAAGTGATAGGTGGATACAAGTGAGTGTGGGGGAGGGTTTATTGGCAGATGATTGGAATAACCAACAAAGGCTGGAGGCGAAATAATGTTGATGACAATAAATACGTATCTCAAATAAAACACCCCTTTATTTTCCAGGGAATACAGAATTAATCCATACACATGAACATCTTTTTATCTATGTTTCATAGATACATAGACAATTGGTGCAGGAGTAGACCATTCGGTCCTTTGAGCCAGCACCACTATTCAATGTGATCATCCACAATTTCAACAGGGCAGCACAGTGGCACTGTGGTAGAGCTCCTGCCTTACTGTGCCAGAGACCTGTGTTTCTTCTTGTCTATGGGTGCTATCTGAACTGAGTTTGTACTTTCTCCTCTTGACCTGCGTGGGTTTTCTCTGGGATCTCTGGTTTCCTCCCACACTCAAAAGGCGTACAAGTTTGAGGGTTAATTGGCTTGGTATAATTTAATAAAAATTGTCCCTAGTGTGTGTAGGATAGTGTTAATGTACGGGGATCACTGGTCGGCGTGTACTCGGTGGGCCAAAGGGCCTGTTTCTGTGCTGTATCTCTAAACTAAACTAACAAAGCTAAACTAAACTATAGATGCTGCTGCACCCGCTGAGTTTCTCCAGCATTTTGTGTACCTTCGATTTTCCAGCATCTGCAGTTCCTTCTTAAACTAAACTATATTTGTCCACTTGCTCTTCCTTCGCCTACTTTCCCAGTTAATCTAGGTCATGAAGGCACGAGGAACTGCAGGTGTTGCTATACAAAATAACACAAAGTGCTGGAATAAATTAACATGGCCAGGTTTTCCAGCAATGCCATCTGACGTGCTGAGTTACTCCAGCACTTTGTGCCTTTAAAAAAAATCTAGATCCTGCTGTGTTCTTAGATAACATTCCTTACTGCCCATTATACCACCAATGTTGGTGCCATTCATAAACCTATTAACCATACCAATTACATACTCATCCGAAACCTTAATCTAGATGACGATCAAGTGATAACCCAGCACTAATCCTTAAGGCACACCGTTGGTCGCTGACGTTCAAATTAAAAGACAACTCTTCACAACAACCTGACACCTACCATCAAGCCGATTAAATCCAATCAGCAATCTCACCCTGGATTCCATGTTACCTAACCTACCAGGTGGGTCCCTGTGAAAGGCCTTGCTAAAGTCTTTCGTCCCCTTACAATTACTACGTTGAGAACATTGCCCAATTGAACACATATTTCCACAGTTCGTTTCCCTGCATCCCTTTGTTATCATTTCTTCTCCAGCCAACAATGGGCCATTATGGGCTCCACCCTTCCTTGGGTCATCCATTGACGGCCCTGATTTGTTCTGGCCTTTTCCTACCATTGGTTACCCCTTGTTCCATTTACTTTCTGTCTGAAGAAGGGTTCCGACCCAAAACGTCACCCATCCTTTTTTTCCAGAGATATTGCCTAACCCGCTAACTCCAGCACTTTATGTCTATCTTCGGTATAAACCAGCATCTGCAGTTCCTTCCTGCACATATTTCCTTATTTTAGGAGCTAGTTAATTCCAGCATACTGGTGACCATTTTAAAATATGCTTTGGAAATTTATTTGCACCATCCTATGTGAGTGTACGTATGTTTAATGCGATTTGTATTAAATTCCTTGTTAAATTACTTGAATGGGTTGGTCCTGCCCACAATGCTCATCAACATATGGACCAACTGATTCTAATGCAATTCACCATGAGCCAGACATCTGTGGTAATGCCATCTGATGCCAAATGCCTCTGGTGTTGTGATGAAGCAAAACAATTGTTGTTGGGATGTGTTCATCCATGTAATAATGCCAATAATCACCGTAGTATAACAGAGACCATCCACAGGCCATCTTTTTTACTTAAATAGAGGACGTAGAATGATTTACACGTACACAATGTAATACAAAAGAACTGCAGATGCTGGTTTATACCAAATATACACTCAAAATGCTAGAGTACCTCAATTGGGTCAGGCAGCATTTCTGGAGAAAATAGATGTGACGTTTCAGGTGCGGACCTTTCCTCAGACCATTACAATCAGTCTGAAGAAGTGTCTAGACCCGAAACATCACCTATCCATTTTCTCCAAAGATGCTGCCTGACCTGTTGAGTTACTCCAACACTTTGTGTCCAAATTGTATTGAAGGGTCAGATTACATGCCTAGATGCATGGAGTAGGTTTTGAACCCAATTGAACTGATTTGGATATTAGAGTGCGAGCCAGCAAAATAGTTTAGAGTCTTGAATGCTGAGCCTTTGAGAGTGGAAATAAAATGTATGTTTTTCTCATGAAACACCTGACTGATCTCCCATGTCGTGTTTCAATCTTTTTATTTCCATTTGGTTCATAACACTAAAGTAAGGTTCACTCCCTATAATTCCTCTGGAGAACTTGGGACCAAGAAACTCACAACACACTGTTAGGAAGGTACTTATCATCCGGTGACATAGGTTAATGATTTGCTTATTTGTTTTCCAGTCATTTGGGACACAACATGAAAGCTTGGTTAATTAACACTCAACTAACTTTTGCGTCAGGGTTCTGTATGACTTGTATGAATACAGTTTACTCGTAAACTGAACAAATTGGATTTACCATTTAAATTATTTCGCTTGAAACATGGTCAAAGGTTGCAGAAATAAGGGAATATCCAATTTTCAGACTGTTAACTGTATTTTTTCCTCAATGTATCTCAGCTGCTGTCTTTTCAGAGTTTTATGTTCGCCCTGTGACTGCATGGGTTTTCTCCGGGTGCTCCCATTTCCTCCCACTCTCCAAAGACGAGCAGCTTTGCAGGTTAATTGGCTTCTGTAAATTGTCCCTAATGTGTGGGATAGAACTAGTGTGAATGGGTGATATTTGGACGGCATGGATTCGGTGGGCCGAAGGGCTTTCCCCCACTGTATCGTTATACTACAAAATGTTTTTACCACTTACTGTAAATTCTTTCATTTGAAACATGAAAATTTGGGAATTTGGAGAATATCCAATTCTTAGACTGCTAACTATATTTTTGTTTGATGCATTCATCTTAAAATCCTTTTAACCCAAATAAAAGCAGAAAATGGTGAGGACACGTGACAACAGATACATATGTTCAAAGGACATTGAGCCATTAAACCTGTTTCTCTCTCCACAGATGCAGCCTGACTTGCCGAGTATCTCAGGCATCAGATAATAAAATGCCACCATTGTATCTGCTTCCACCACCATCTATACTGAAGATCATTAAACTGCACCTTCACAGATCTGACTCAATGGTTCGATGGTTCTCATGTGTACCAAGATACAGTGAAATTATTATTTTGCATATAGATCAATAAGATTATTGCCATACACAAGTACCATACCCCATTAAGTACTGAATGCATAGAAATAGCCTAATGTGTCCAGGTTGTGGCGCCATTTCACAGTGCCAGTTGCAGCTGGTCATAAAGGCCTGTTGCGGTCATCGATTCATCAAGATCGTCAGCAAGCCATCGTCTTTATCTTCGCCTGGCCACATTCAGCCATGTGCCCCAGTGTTGTCTTCCACAGCCGACCTTCTTCTTCTTCTTCTTCTTCTTCTTGCGAATGAAACATAAACCAAAGGAATAGTTAGATCTCAAGCCGGGTGTTGAGCAGCCAGGTTGTTGTATCTGCGTCAATGTCTGCCAGGCCCTGAGCTCCATTTGGTGGGTGGTAGAGCGGGCACCCAGAGATGACATGGTTGGCTGTCTGTTGTTCTGCTCCACATTCACAGGCTGGGCACTGGCAGAGTCCCCATCTCCACATGCTGGTGTTGAAACACCAAACTCCAGTATGAAGTCTGTTGAGCTTCACCCATGCTCTTCTGGGGAGGTCAGACCCTGGACAGCTTTTCTCTGGTGAAGAGATGTAGCTGTGTAATGGAGATAAGGTTGCCTTCCACTCCTCTGACCACTTTGTGGCTATCCAGTGTGCTTCTGTCTCTGTTGGCTGGATGGATGCTAGGAGTTGTTTTCCAAGTGGAGCGAAGGGGTGACGGAACTTCAGTCGGGGTGACCTCTGCTCTCTGCTCTCTGGTGATAGCCTGATGGAGGAGGTGATCTGGGTCCATGGCACGACGAGATAGTGCCAGAGTTGCTGCTTGCCTTCAGATCCCTTCGCTCAGCTTTAGACTCCATTGTCGTAGATATACTGCCAAAGTCCCCATGTCTTGACTCAAGGAGCTTTCATTTGTCTTCCACTCTTTGTGTCTCATCCCCATATTTTCCCATATTCCCACAAACCCATATTTTCCAGCGATGGTCTCTGGGAGGTCAAAGATGTACACGTTGGAAAGCAGCGGAGCCAAGATGGATCCCTGTGGGACGCCATTCTTCAGTCTATGCTTGGATGTAGCTCTGCCGGTCAGGCGGTTGAATGTGTGCCATGCTTTATGCCTCGTGTGGGTGAAGTCGATCGATTTAGCCGTCTCAATCCAACGTTCTTGTCGTTTCTCATCCAAGCATGTGAGCAATGTAGTGGCAGTGGTTTCAGAATCCACATTGGTGCCAGCAGCAGTATGATCTTCGTATCACTGTTGACACTCATCATCCCAACATAGACGCTCAAGGTAAAACCCCGGTTCCTTCATACCGGCCCTTTGTCCAGCGTCTGCTGCCGTCGCTGACTTCCTCCACCTTCTGGTTGCCAGTCTTCAAGGGCAAGCAGGAGATGAGCGTCGGACGAGGCTCCTATTCCAGTCATGTTTCCTGGTTCCACAGCGGGCAAGCCAGACCTGCTGCCGCGATCCGTCGGGAATTCTCGGGATTCCCGAGATATGGGAAGTGGTTCACGTTCCCAAAAATGTCACTCTTCCTCCACGACCACTCCTGGCAATGTGTTCCAAGCACCCACCACTCTTCTGCAATATTTATCTCCCCACTAAAACCACTGAAAGCAAACTGTGTTGTCGTCTATTGCTTTTTAGCTTGTTTTGTTCAAATTGACAACCTTGCAACCCCAGATTACTTTGAGTGACTATACTTCAGAAGTGTTTATTTGTTTGTGTGGTCCTGTGCGCTGTCAGGAACAGCTCTGTAAGAATCTAAACCCTTCTTTCTTTGATTTGTTTTTACTATTGAAAGCTGTCGACAAGCAGAACCTCTGGACACGTCTGCACAGATGGACATGAATCTGAGCTGACTGATTTAAAAGACATGTATAGGGAAGTTTAGGCTTTAGAGATACAGTGGTGAAACAAGTCCTTCAGCCCACCGAGTCCTCGCCGACCAGCAATCACCCCATACACTAGCTCTATGCTACACTCTATGCACAATTTACAGAAGCCAATTAACCTACAAACCCTAACTTCTTTGGAATGCGGGAGGAAACCAGAGCACCTGGAGAAAATCCACATGGTCAAAGGGAGAATGTACAAACTCCGCACGGACAGCACCTGTAGTCAGGATCGAACCTGGGTCTCTGGCGCTGAAAGGCTGCAACTCTACTGTTGTGCCACGGTGCCACCCCTGCTGTACCTCTAAACTAAACCTGAACTCTCTGAATGTGTAAGAAGGAACTGCAGATGCTGGTTTAAACCAAAGCTAAAAGATGGAGTAACTCAGTGGGCCAAGCAGCATCTCTGGAGAGAAGGAATGGGTGACATTTTGTGTCGAGACCCTTCTTCAGACAAACTCAATGGAAATACCCACCTTTCATCTGCATCTGAGGAAATTTACACTGGCCAGTCAACCTACCAGCCAGAGTGTTTTTAGAACATGGGGGAGAATATGTGCAGTCACAGGGAAAACATGTAAGCCCCACACAGACAAGATCGGAGGTCAGCATCAAACCTGGGTCACTGTAATGGGGGACAGCTGCACTACCTGCAGCACCACTGCCTCGCCAGATGGAACTGTAATATCCTGGCAGCGAAGTCTTAAATGCATCCATCTGTTGACAAATCTGCTAGGGTTAGCAAACGCAAAGTACCCAGATCTCATGTAATGAATGTGCAAGGACTAAATGCGGCATAAAGTACATTGGGTAGCAGCTGCAATCAGTTTATGGCACCAGAGAAGGATTTCTTAGATTTTATATTTTCACCCCAAATGGTAAATATTTTATCTGCTTGTTTTCTCATCTAGGAGATCACCTGGTTTTGGCTGAAGTGGAGTGGAGTCTCCATGCCTTACAACACATGTGGAAAGTTGCCAGGCTTTTACTAATCCCCATCTCTCTCTTCCAGCTCATCCCCCCCACCCCCCCCGCCCAATTACAATCTGTAGAAACGTCATCTATCCATGTTCTTCAGAGGTGCTGCCTTACCCACAGTAACTCCAGCATTTTGCATATATTTCATAAGCTGAGACTTTCAAATGATTGTGTGTGTGTGTGTGTTAGTGTGAGTGTGTGAGTGTGCATGCATGTGCATGTGTATGTAAGTGTGTGCGTGCATGTGATATGTCTATATGTGTATACATGTGTATGTATGTGTATGTGTTTGTGTGTGTATGTGCTCTTATCTCTGGTAGGCCATGTACAAGGTGGCTTTCTGATTATCATGGTAGCCAGAGGACACAACGTATTGGAGAGTGGGTCAGGCAGCATTTCCGGAGAAAATGGATAGGTGACATTCCGGGTAGGATCCCTTCCTCAGACTTATGTTCTCCACAGATGTTGCCTGACCTGCTGAGTTACTCCAGCACTTTGTGTCCTTTTTGTGAAGCCACCTCTGCAGATCCTTGTGTCTACAAAGTAGCCATGGGAACTGTTTCAATCCACTTAGACTTTGTGCCTACCACAATTATGAACATGTTTCCTATAAAAGTACATTGAAAATCCACATGTATTGGCAACCAAGCTTTTATTATCAACAAAGGCTGAGAGAAATAGATGGTTGAATCTTGTGAAGCACTTGACATTTGTTAGCATTCTTTCATGATGTTCTTCAGCTGTTTGTTTATTCCAGGCCAATAAACTAACCTTCTAGCAACCTACATGACAAGCAACATAGAAACATAGAAACATAGAAATTAGGTGCAGGAGTAGGCCATTCGGCCCTTCGAGCCTGCACCGCCATTCAATATGATCATGGCTGATCATCCAACTCAGTATCCCGTACCTGCCTTCTCTCCATACCCTCTGATCCCCTTAGCCACAAGGGCCACATCTAACTCCCTCTTAAATATAGCCAATAAACTGGCCTCGACTACCCTCTGTGGCAGGGAGTTCCAGAGATTCACCACTCTCTGTGTGAAAAAAGTTCTTCTCATCTCGGTTTTAAAGGATTTCCCCCTTATCCTTAAGCTGTGACCCCTTGTCCTGGACTTCCCCAACATCGGGAGCAATCTTCCTGCATCTAGCCTGTCCAACCCCTTAAGAATTTTGTAAGTTTCTATAAGATCCCCTCTCAATCTCCTAAATTCTAGAGAGTATAAACCAAGTCTATCCAGTCTTTCTTCATAAGACAGTCCTGACATCCCAGGAATCAGTCTGGTGAACCTTCTCTGCACTCCCTCTATGGCAATAATGTCCTTCCTCAGATTTGGAGACCAAAACTGCACGCAATACTCCAGGTGTGGTCTCACCAAGACCCTGTACAACTGCAGTAGAACCTCCCTGCTCATATACTCAAATCCTTTTGCTATGAAAGCTAACATACCATTCGCTTTCTTCACTGCCTGCTGCACCTGCATGCCCACTTTCAATGACTGGTGTACCATGACACCCAGTTCTCGCTGCATCTCCCCTTTTCCTAGTCGGCCACCATTTAGATAATAGTCTGCTTTCCTGTTTTTGCCACCAAAATGGATAACCTCACATTTATCCACATTATACTGCATCTGCCAAACATTTGCCCACTCACCCAGCCTATCCAAGTCACCTTGCAGTCTCCTAGCATCCTCCTCACAGCTAACACTGCCCCCCAGCTTAGTGTCATCCACAAACTTGGAGATATTGCCTTCAATTCCCTCATCCAGATCATTAATATATATTGTAAATAGCTGGGGTCCCAGCACTGAGCCTTGCGGTACCCCACTAGTCATTGCCTGCCATTGTGAAAAGGACCCGTTTACTCCTACTCTTTGCTTCCTGTTTGCCAGCCAGTTCTCTATCCACATCAATACTGAACCCCCAATGCCGTGTGCTTTAAGTTTGTAAACTAATCTCTTATGTGGGACCTTGTCGAAAGCCTTCTGGAAGTCCAGATACACCACATCCACTGGTTCTCCCCTATCCACGCTACTAGTTACATCCTCGAAAAATTCTATAAGATTCGTCAGACATGATTTACCTTTTGTAAATCCAAGCTGACTTTGTCCAATGATTTTACCACTTTCCAAATGTGCTGCTATCCCATCTTTAATAACTGACTCTAGCAGTTTCCCCACTACCGATGTTAGACTAACTGGTCTGTAAGTACACAGAAGTGTCCTTGGGCAAATGTCTCCTAAGAACTGTTCTTTGTCATGTAACATTACTTTTGAATCCCTAAAGAAACATCACTCTGGCTGCATGGTTCATTTCTTCTTCAGTACAAGGTAGAAACATACGAGCGCAAGGTCTCACACAGTCTTGTTAGAGAGAAGGGGTGATTGTATAGGGGGAGCAGTGATAAAGGGTCCTGTTAGAGAGACATCATAGTGAGAGAAGATCATACACATCTCCTTTTATGGAGAGATCTAGAGAGGGAACAGTGAGCGAGGATCACACAGATCTCCAATTAGAGAGGGATCACAGTTGGGGAAATATGTTGTTGGTCTGGTATGAGTGCAGAGAAGATTTACAAGAATGTTAGGCACAAAATGCTTTAGTAACTCTGCAGGTCAGGCACCATCTCTGGAGAATAGGGGTAGGTGACGTTCGTGTCAAGACCCTTCTTCAGACTGAGAGTCAAGGGAAAGAGTAACTAGAGGTATGAAAAGGTGCAGAACAAATTAGAGCTGGCACCGATGACCCAGGAAAAGTGGAGCCCACAATAATGAAGTAATAGGAACAGTGAAACTCGCAGGAAGACTAGGGTGGAAGAGGGATGGAGAAAGGGAATGTAACGGACTGAAAAGACTAAAGAAGCATGACCCGAAACATCACCTATTCCTTTTCTCCAGAGGTGCTGCCTGACCCGTTGAGTTACTCCAGCATTTAGTGTCTATCTTTCATGTAAATCAGCATCTGAAGTTCCTTCCTACACATTTGACTAGGATGTTGCCAGGACTCGAGGGCTTGAGCTATAGGAAGAGGTTGAGCAGACTAGGACTCTATTCATTGGAGCACGGGAGGATGAGTGGTGATCCTATAGAGGTGTACAAGATCATGAGATAAATAGGTACGGTGAATGCACGCTGTTAATATGATTCTTTAGAAGTAATAGATTGGGTAAATGCACAAAGTATTTTACTCAGAGTAGGGGAATCAATTACAAGAGGACATAGATTCATAGAGCCATGGAATTGTACAGTGTGGTAACAGGGTTTATTTCCTTTGCTCTAGATTCCAGCATCTGCAGTCTCTTGGGCAACTCGTCAACAACTGTGTGCTAATCAGTGGGCGAAAACACCTTTGCATTTCACTCATCCAGCAGATGGCATCAATACCAATACATAATCCTCCGAAATTTAGGCCACCTCAAAGGGGATCCCACCACTAGCCACATTTTCCCATCACCATCCCTTTCTGCCTTCCGCAGAGACCATTCCCGGGGTAACACATCCCTTCCCATCCAAGCCACCCCCTCCCCAGGTACCTTCCCCTTCAACCGCAGAAGATGCATCACTTGTTGCTATACCTTCTCCCTTGCCACTGTCCAGGGACCCCGGCAGTCCTTTCAGGTTAGGCAGAGGTTCACTTGCACCTCCTCCAACCTCATCTACAGTATCCATCGTTCAATATGTGGACTCTTATTCATCGGCGAGACGAAATGCAGACTGGGCGATCGTTTTGTGGTACACCTTCACTCAGCCCTCCTGAACCAACCTGATCTCCCGGTTGCTGGACACTTTAATTCTCCTTCCCATTCCTACGCAGACCGTTCTGTCCTAGTACCCCTCCATTGTCAGAGTGAGGCTAAATGCAAATAGGAGGAACAGCATCTTATATTTTGCTTGGGCAGCTTGCAGCCCAGTGGTATGAATATTGATTTCTCTCACTTCAGGTAGCCCCGGCATTCCCTCTCTCTATTCCACCCCCACCCAAGTCACACTAGCTTCTCATGTTCACTGTATAAATAGCTTACAATGGCCTGTTTTCTTTATCATCGTTATTTTTTGGCATATATTCATTAATTGTTCTTTATCTCTCCACATCCCTGTCTATATTTCTAATCTCCCTTATTCCTAACCAGTTTGAGGAAGGGTCTCAACCAAAATGTTACCCATTCCTTCTCTCCAGAGATGCTGCCTGTCCCGCTATGTTACTCCAGCTTTTTCTGTCTATCTCCAATAATATAACGCTTTAGGTTATGGGCAATGTAGATTCATCGAGACATGCAGCAGGAAAACAGGCCCTTCGGCACAACTTGCCCACACCCACCAACATGTCCCAGCTACACTAGTCCCACCTGCCTGCGCTTGGTCCATATCCCTCCAAACCTGTCCTATTCATGTACCCGTCAAACTGTTTCTTAAATGTTGGGATAGTACCAGCCTCAACTACCTCCATTGGCAGCTTGTTATATACACCCACCACCCTTTGTGTGAAAAAGGTACCCCTCAGATTCCTATGCAATCTTTTCCACTTCACCTTGAACCTATGTTCTCTGTTCCTCAATTCTCCAACACTGGACAAAAGTCTCTACCCGATCTATTCCTATCACAATTTTAAACACTCTAAAATCATGATTTTAGACTCTATAACACTCTCATTCGAGCCGACCGAGTTTGGCCCATCTATATTACTAAAACTCTGATCTTGACCGCTTTTGGCCCACTGTGCTGCGATTTGCGACAGAACGCCGCCACCTACGGCCGTCATTTTTGGCCACGTAGCTTAGAGCCCCACTCCGCCTTACGGGTGCGGGGGATTTTTTCCATCGATGACAAATCAGAGAGATATTAATGTTTTTTTTTAAATCACCATTCTCTCTGCTGCCCCTGCTGGAGGGAGGGGGAGGGACTATAAAACCAGGAAGTGGTGTGCCTCACTTAGTCTCTGCAAGATGGATGAAGCCAAGGGTCACGTCTCTCTGAGCTCTGAATAACACTGAACAAACGTCTACACAACTGTGAGTCCCCTTAATGTGGTTTGAAAATGAAAATATGGTTTGTTTGAAGTAAAAAGGCACTGCCTGCAAATGGTTGTTTGGATGCTTTGGCTTGAAGTTGAAAGACACTACTTACTGCAAATGGTGGCTTGGGTCCTTTGGCTTTAGGTTGAAAGGCACTACTTACTGTAAATGGTGGCTTGGGTCCTTTGGCTTGAAGTTGAAAGGCACTACTTACTGCAAATGGTGGCGGGAGCTTTGGCTT
Organism: Amblyraja radiata; assembly: GCF_010909765.2. Lineage (NCBI taxonomy): Eukaryota > Metazoa > Chordata > Chondrichthyes > Rajiformes > Rajidae > Amblyraja > Amblyraja radiata. The sequence goes on along the minus strand of NC_045972.1, from coordinate 24,406,452 downwards.
GAAGTTGAAAGGCACTACTTACTGCAAATGGTGGCTTGGGTGTTTTGCTTGAAGTTGAAGCACTACTTACTGCACATGGTGGCTTGGGTGCTTTAGCTTGAAGTTGAAAGGAACTACTTACTGCAAATGGTGGCTTGGGTTCTTTGGCTTGGGTTCTTTGGCTTGAAGTTGAAAGGCACTGCTTACTGCAAATGGTGGCTTGGGTGATTTGGCTTGAAGTTGAAAGGCATTACACTGCAAATGGTGGCTTGGGTATTTTGGCTTTAAGTTGAAAGGCACTACTTACTGCAAATGGTGGCTTGGGTGCTTTGCTTGAAGTTGAAAGGCACTACTTACTGTAAATGGTGGCTTGGGTGCTTTGGCTTGAAGTTGAAAGGCACTGCAAATGGTGGTGTGGGTGTATTGGCTTGAAATTGAAAGGCACTACTTACTGCAAATGGTGGCATGAAGTTTGAAGGCACTACTTACTGCAAATGGTGGCTTGGGAGCTTTGGTTTGAAGTTGAAAGGCACTACTTACTGCAAATGGTGGCTTGGGAGCTTTGGCTAGAAGCTGAAAGGCACAACTTACTTCAAATGGTGGCGGGTGCTTTGGCTTGAGGTTGAAAGGCACTATTTACTGCAAATGGTGGCTTGAGTATTTGGCTTGAAGTTGAAATGCACTACTTACAGGACGGAGAGGCAGCTATCCAGAGAACCTGAATGGAAAAGTGCCTACACAGCTCAGGTGCACGACATGGTGGACCGAAAGGCTGCAATCAAATTGTCCGAAGACATGATTGCAAACTGGAAGGGACCAGTGTGGTATGTGAGTCACCTTATTGCTCCAAACCCCCACTCTGTCACGACCCCAGTGAGACTAGTGTGGAACAGCATATACCATACAGGTGAAATGGACTTAAAAGGGGAGGAGTATTATGTATGTAATAGAAATGTTTACTGCAAATGGTGGCTTGGGTGATTTGGCTTGAAGTTGAAAGGCACTACTTACTGCAAACGGTGACTTGGGTGCTTTGGCTTGAAGTTGAAAGGCACTACTTACTGCAAATGGTGGCTTGGGTGCTTTGGCTGGAAGTTGAAAGGCACTACTTACTGTAAATGGTGGCTTGGGTGCTTTGGCTTGAGGTTGAAAGGCACTACTTACTGCAAATGGTGGCATGAAGTTGAAAGGCACTACTTACTGCAAATGGTGGCTTGGGAGCTTTGGCTTGAAGTTGAAAAGCACTACTTACTACATATGGTGGCTTGGGAGCTTTGGCTTGAAGTTGAAAGGCACTACTTACTGCAAATGGCTGCTTGGGTGCTTTATCTCTGCTGCCCCTGCTGGAGGGAGGGGGAGGGACTATAAAACCAGGAAGTGGTGTGCCTCATTCAGTCTCTGCAAGATGGATTAAGCCAAGGGTCACGTCTCTCTGAGCTCTGAATAACACTGAACAAATGTCTACACAACTGTGAGTGTCAAGTCAAACTGTAATGAAAGGACCAATGCTAAATTAAAATCACAAGCACACAATAGTAGGAAAAGAGCATATACCATACAGGTGAAATGGACTTAAAAGGGGAGGAGTATTATGTATGTAATAGAAATGTTATTACCTGCCTCCGAGTTAAAGGGGGAGGAGTGTTAGGTATGGGATAATTAGAATAAGTAATTGGTGTCTTGTGATGTCTTGGGCAAGTACGCATGAGCAGGGGAAGACTGGAGGTGGCGTCCTGCAGTAAAGAAGCTTGTATGATTCCTCCCGTGTCCGAGCCTTTATTCAAGATAGTTCAAAGCATCCGAATACACAACAATTGGCGACGAGGATAAAAGAACGAAGATAAGAACAAGGCCAGCATGAAGAATCGAAAACAAAAGTTAAAAATAGAAGTAGTATTTGGAAACAAGTGGAACAGCACCAAGCCAAATGGTTTTGAATTGGCGCCAAAAAGAAAAAGGTAGGAACGGGAAGCAATAGCTCAGGGAAGAGCTAGGAAAACAAGCAGGGGCAGTAAGGGTCACCAAGCACGGTGTCAGCTTACCTGGAATGTATCCAGGGCTGTGCAGCCCACAGCCAAGCCCAAGCAGCAGCCACAGACGTCGGGTGGGGGCCTAGTACCGTGAAGGCCACGGACAGGTCCAGAGAAGCCACCGACAAGAGGACCGTGTAGCCCACGGCCAGCCCCAGTAGCAGCCACAGACGTCAGGTGAGGGCCTAGTACCGTGTAGGCCACGGACAGGTCCAGAGAGCCACCGACAGAGGCTGAGTCTTCAGCCCAACCGGGAACAGTCAACCCGGTGGGGGGAGAAAACAGAGAAAGCCCGGTCGGGATCAGAGTCAGCCCGACCGTGAACAGAAAAGCGGACAGGCCCGCGAGAGAAGTTGACTTGCGGCTAAAACTTGAACAGTATAATCTAAGAGACTGTCCTAAAAACTGCAGCGATCGCCAGCAAAGGCATGCAGGACTGATTATCTACAGCACCCGATTGGCAGCCGGTTTTCAACTGCTAAAAGACTAAACTGTTAAATACCTTAAGACCTACAACATCCAAATGCCTTCAAAGTAATGGCTGAAGCAATAAATCAAGTGGAACTGTAAATTAATTGCTGAATCTGCCAAAATAAAAAGGGCAAAAAAAAATGGAAAAGAAGTGTTTGGTCATTGAGTGAAATCCAGTTCATCATTTCGGGGTGGATGAATCAGATCCCTTTCAAGCGGGGAATCTGCACAAAAACATTAGAAGACTTGACAGTGAAAAACCGCTGTGACCAGGAGATCTGGAAACCTGGAAAAGAGACAGTTAAGTCAAGATAAATCATGGCTGATGAAGTTACTGGAAAGTCAGCTGAGCAGCTCAAGGTGGAGAGGACAACAGCAAAACGGGCATTCTCTCGCCTTGTTAACAGCATCATTAGGAACCATAAAGAAATGTCTGAAGAGGAGCTCAGGAACAATTTCAACAAACTCATGCAGGAGGCCGAAAAAGTCATGGAAGGCTGGACTCATTGCAGAGCTGGAGGCGGAGCTGGACGCAGATGAGGAAACTGTGTTAACTGAACAGCAAAAAGCCGACCTGGCAAAGACTGCAAAGGAGTGTGAGTCGAAACTAAAAGAGGTCAAAGGGCTCATCCAGGACACTCTATGGGCAAACTTTGGAAATGTTGAATTATCCACCTCACTACAGACAGCAGATGGTGCATGTGAACTTGCTGCTGCCACCGCACCATCAAATAGCAACCAAGAAGCATATGAATTCATGCTTAACCACCTGCAGAAACTGGTAGAGACTGCAAAGGAGACGTACAGTCGGTGGAAACGTTGGGTCCCTCTGGATGAGCAAGAGAGCTTCCAGAAACACCTAAGAACACTCGAGCTACTAGTCCCCAAGCTGGTTTCCAGGAAGGCTGACTTCATACAGGCAAGAATAAAGAAGGACGCTGAAGGATTAGCACAAGCGGCGAATGCTTTCAATTATCCTTCACCAGCCATCAGGCTGAGACCCACGGCCCTTCCTAAGTTTACTGGAAACAAGCGTGACTTTTATAGATGGAGGAAGGATTGGGAAGCACTGCAAAAGCAAGGTGAACCCACTGGATCAAATGAGGTGAAGAAGGTTCAATTGCTGGACAGTCTGGAGGACAAAATTATAAGAGACCTCCGCCTCACAAGTTATAACACTGCAGATGATATATTTCGTGTCCTAGAGAACCGGTTAGGAAATCAAACAGTTATTGCTATTGAGATAGTGGAGGAGCTTCAGAGAATACCACCTGTCAGAGGACATCAGCCACGTAAAATAGTGGAATTAATTCAAGCTGTGGAAAAGGCGCTTAAGGACTTGAGCGATCTCGGAGACACAGGCGCTATTAAAAATCCACTGATGACAAAATCAATTGAAACCAAGCTTCCAGAAACCCTCAAAAAGGAATGGCTGGTTTATGTAGCTGACAAGAGGAATGCTGTGGCACCAGAGAAACGGTTTGACAGTCTCTTGTCATTTCTCAAAGAGCAGGAGAGCATATACGAACAGCTCGAGCAACTGAGGGACGAGGAGCCGAGTAGAAAGGAAACTCGGACTGAACCAAGACATGCCAGAACCAAGTCTACCAAGTCAGGAAATGACCACACAAGTTGTATAGTCTGTGGGGACGTAAAGCATGAAAGGAAGCTGTACTTCTGCAAGCAGTTTCGAGGGCTAAAGCTGACAGAGAAAAGAGCTGCAGTAAAGAAGTTGGGAGCATGCAAAAAGTGTCTTGAAGTTCATGATGATGGTTCATACTGCAAACCTGCATATCTGTGTAAAAATCAAAGCTGCAAGGATGAACAGACTCCTGAGCATCATTTTTATCTGTGCCCCAATTATGAGATGAGGAAAAGCAGTGTGGATCAGAGAAGGAGTAAATTTGGTCCAGAGGAAGATAAAGGCAAGAAGAAATATACAGTGGACCAAGAGGAGTTTTTCAGCAAACTTCCACCAGAGTTGGCAAAACAATGCCGAGGTGTGTTCTCCAACACTGCATCAAGAGCCTTCAACACTGCAAAGCATCAGCCAAGCCTCCTAAAGGAAGGTGGACTGCAAGAGCATCCAGTGATTATGATGCTTCTGGAGGTCGTAGCAAATGCTGGACAAAAGGTTGGGACATTAATTGACTTGGCTTCAGATACCAACTACATAACTCACAAGGTTGCGAGTAGACTGAACCTTATGAGTGAAGACATCACGCTTATGTCCATGGAGTTGGGGGGATGAAGGTCCACGTAGAGACGAGGCGCTACCTTTTAAAGATCCGAGTGAAGACTCCCAAGGGCACACTCAAGTCGCACCAGTTAGTTTGTTATGGATTGGACAGCATTGCAGATGTTCACAAACATGTGACACCACAGCAGCTGCAAAAGTTCTTTCCAGACGTCCCACTTGAGGAACTTGGGAGACCAAAAGAGATACATTTGCTCATAAGCCATAGGGAAGGTCAGCTAGCGCCTCAGAGGATTAAAACTGTTGGAGATCTCATTCTGTGGGATGGACCACTGGGAAAGACTGTTGGAGGTTGTCATCCTGAGCTGTTTGAGGAGCTTACCATGTCAGCCCACATGTCCAAAACACACTTTGCAAGATCAATGAGAGCAGCTGCTTTAAAGTATGAGGAGCTCACTGACGCAGTCCCTGAGGAACTTTCACCAAACGGACAGGTCGCCGTCAAAGTCCAGAAGTCACGTACATCAACCGCCAATCGGGACTTCTTGGATTGGTGGAAGTGGGATAGCATTGGAGCAGCATGCGAGCCAAAGTGCGGGGGTTGCCGCTGTGGAAACTGCCAGCCAGGCGGAAAAGAAATTACTCTTGCTGAAAAGAGAGAGCTCGAAGTGGTAAGGGAAGGCCTCACCTACGTAACAGGAGACCGTCACAGTAAAGACCCACATTGGCATGCTAGCTATCCTTGGTTGGAAGACCCAGCTTCTCTACCAAATAATAAAAGGACAGTGGAAGCCACATTTCTCAGGACGGAGAGGCAGCTATCCAGATAACCTGAATGGAAAAGTGCCTACGCAGCTCAGGTGCACGACATGGTGGACCGAAAGGCTGCAATCAAATTGTCCGAAGACATGATTGCAAACTGGAAGGGACCAGTGTGGTATGTGAGTCACCTTATTGCTCCAAACCCCCACTCTGTCACGACCCCAGTGAGACCAGTGGGCAAAAGTGCAATGGTGTCAGCTTAAATGATTTGCTGATGAAAGGTCCAGACGTCTTCAACCAAATTCGCGCCGTCCTCCTCAGATTCAGAGGCGGAATCTATGCTGCTCTGGGAGACATAAAGAAGATGTATAACTCAGTCTGGTTGGAGGACCGTGAAGTACACTTACACAGATTCCTCTGGCGAGATTCCGAGGATGAGGAGCTGGGAGAGTATGCTATCACAAGAGTGAACATCGGAGACAAACCTGCGGGGTGCATTGCACAGTTGGCAATGCGTGAGACTGCTAATCTTCCTTCTTTTACCCACCTCAAGGATGAGCAGCAAGTACTCCAGAAAGACAGCTATGTTGACGACATCCTCACATCTCACAACAGCCTCGACCAGTTGAGAATCATCACAGCAAATGTGGAACGAATCCTGAAAGCTGGTGGGTTTGAGCTCAAGCCTTGGGTTCTGTCTGGCCAAAGTGGGAGGAAGGAGGACAGTGATGCTTTAAAGAAAGCAAAACAAAGACCATGATCCTACCAAACCAAATGCACGATGATGATAACAAGGCACTTGGTCTGGGCTACATTGTTGAAGAGGACATGCTCCACGTTATGGTGGGAATCAATTTCTCCAAGAGAAAGAAAAAGATGCGGCTTGGTCAAGGCCTTCTACAAGAGCAAATCAAAACTCAGACGCCAAATCCCCTAACAAGAAGAGAGCTTCTCAGCCAGGTAGCAGGGCTATATGACCCCATCGGCATAGTGGCTCCTGTTAAGCAAAAGGGAGCGATTCTAGTACGCAGAGCTTTCCAAGAAGCAAAAGAGGGAAGCTGTTCGGTCAGAGACACATGGGACATGGCACTCTCAGATGGACTCAGGGAGGATGCAATTAAGCTCTTTGAAGAGTATGTACAACTTGGAAAAGTCAAGTTCGTCAGGGCACTGACTCCCTATTGCTCCGCAACTGAACCCTTGGGAATCACCTTTTCTGACGGAAGTGAGCACACCTACGGGGCGGTGATGTACCTGAGATGGGATTCAGACCATGGCTCAATTGTCAGACTTGTGGAATCCAAGGCCAAGTTAACTCCCTTGGACCACAGAGGAGACGCTGTTAAAGCAGAGATGTGCGGAGCAGTGTTCGCACTTAAGGAAGTATTTCGAGCTACACAGTCGAATTCAAGTGGAGAAGTGGTATCATCTTGTGGATAGCCAAACAATCCTTGGTGCAATACAGCGAGAAAGCTACGGATTTCAGACATTCTTCGCCAATCGGATTGGAGAGATTCAAACAAGCACCAACATTCAGGACTGGCGGTGGATTCCTGGCCCACAAAACATCGCTGATGTAATCACCAGAGGTGCCAGCCCTCAAGACCTTGATCAGTATTCGGAGTGGCAAAATGGACCGAAGTTCCTGGTGTTGCCTGTGAGTGAGTGGCCAATAAAATCAGCTAAAGAACCGGCTGCCACTGCCAGAGAGAACATCAACAAGTTACAGAAGAAAGCTTTTGTTGCAGCACTATCAAGAGCCAAAGTAGAGAAACAAGAACCGGAACCAACAAACCCAAGGAGACCACCTGCAGGGTCAGCTATTCAGAACCTTGTTGATGTCAAGCGGTTCAGCATTCTAACTCGACTGATCAAGACAGTCGCATGGATTTGGAGAGCAGCGAAGAGGTTTCTTGGCAAGAACAAAGCCCTAAACAATCCAAAGTGGGAGGCCATCTCTTTGACAGGAGTCATTACAGTAAGAGAACGAGAAAATGCTCTAAAAGACATCTTTTGTGCTGCGCAATTGGGCACAACTTTCCCAAGCACCACAACAGATCGACTGGTAGCCTATAAAGACCAAGATTCTGGGCTGATGGTTTGTGGTGGCAGAGTGCAGAGCTTTGAAAAGTTGCTGTTCCCATCCTGCCCGTTGATGCCTGGGTGTCCATGCTGCTAGCTCGGGAGGCTCACAGGGAGAGTCATGACGGAGTGGCTGGGACCTTGCTTAAAATGAGAAGAAAGGCTTTGGTCATAAAAGGAAGGAGAATTGCTCAAAAAGTCGTTGATCACTGCATAATCTGCAAGAAAGCAAAGGCAAAGAAATGTCAACAAGTAATGAGTGATCTGCCGCCTGAAAGAACTGAACCTGCTGCTCCTTTTGAGTTTACAACAGTAGACCTCTTTGGACCCTACCACGTACACGATGACGTCAAGAAGAGGGTAAAACTCAAGTCTGGGGAGTTGTCTTCTGCTGTATGGCCAGCAGAGCCATCCACACAGAGTTAGTCAACACCTTATCAAGTGAAGGGTTTCTGATGGCTTATCAAAGATTCACAGCAATCCGTGGGCACCCCAAGAAGATCTGGTCAGATCCAGGCACCAATTTTATTGGCGCAAAACCAGTCTTAGAGGAACTATATAGATTTTTGGACAACCTGGACAGAGCAGCTTTGGAGGAGAACGCAGCTAAAAACGGAACAGAGTGGATGTGGAAAATCCATCCTGCTGATTCTCCACACAGAAATGGCGCTGCGGAAGCTGCTGTGCGTGTTGTGAAGAGAGCGCTGCAAAGTTTTGGAAATGAATCATCACTTAGTTATAGTGAGTTTCAGACAGCTCTTTACATGGCAGCCAACCTGTCAAATGAACGTCCAATCGACGCCAGGATACAAAGCCGGGAAGACTGCGTTCAGTACATCACACCAAATACTCTTCTGCTTGGCCGAGCGTCTCAGTGCGGAGACATCAAGACTTTTGACTTTTACAGCTACCCCTACAAAAGACTTAGAACAATGCAGTCAGAGGTGAACAAGTTTTGGAAGAGCTGGAGCTAACTCGCTGGTCCTAACTTGTTTATAAGGAGCAAGTGGCACACCACTCAGAGAAATGTCACTGCCAGAGACATTGTCTGGTTAAGTGACCAAAATGCACTGAGGGGGCAATTCAAGCTGGGCAGAGTCGTCAGCTCCAATCCAGACCGCAAAGGCATCGTGAGAGACGTTAATGTATGGATCTTCCAAGTTACTTCATTCCTCTGACAAAGGCTTTGAAAGGAAGGGCAAGGCATTCCACTCAGGGGAAGGAGAGGATCCAAGCCACGATTGTTCACAGGGCTGTTAGGCGGCTGGTTGTCTTATTTCCAGTAGAAGAACAAGACAGCAATGCATCAGAAGACCAAGTTCAAACCTAGACTTCAAAGTTTGACTTTAAAGCATCGATCTCCCAAGTGGTTCCATTGGAAGATCGAGTGGGAGGTGTCAAGTCAAACTGAAATGAAAGGACTAATGCTAAATTAAAATCACAAGCGCACAATAGTAGGAAAAGAGCATATACCATACAGGTGAAATGGACTTAAAAGGGGAGGAGTATTATGTATGTAATAGAAATGTTATTACCTGCCTCCAAGTTAAAGGGGGAGGAGTGTTAGGTATGGGATAATTAGAATAAGTAATTGGTGTCTTGTGATGTCTTGGGCAAGTACGCATGAGCAGGGGAAGACTGGAGGTGGCGTCCTGCAGTAAAGAAGCTTGTATGATTCCTCCCGTGTCCGAGCCTTTATTCAAGACTGTTCAAAGCATCCGAATACACAACAATTGGCGACGCGGATAAAAGAACGAAGATAAGAACAAGGCCAGCAAGAAGAATCGAAAACAAAAGTTAAAAATAGAAGTAGTATTTGGAAACAAGTGGAACAGCACCAAGCCAAATGGTTTTGAATTGGCGCCAAAAAGAAAAAGGTAGGAACGGGAAGCAATAGCTCAGGGAAGAGCTAGGAAAACAAGCAGGGGCAGTAAGGGTCACCAAGCACGGTGTCAGCTTACCTGGAATGTATCCAGGGCTGTGCAGCCCACAGCCAAGCCCAAGCAGCAGCCACAGACGTCAGGTGAGGGCCTAGTACCGTGTAGGCCACGGACAGGTCCAGCGAGCCACCGACAGAGGCTGAGTCTTCAGCCCAACCGGGAACAGTCAACCCGGTGGGGGGAGAAAACAGAGAAAGCCCGGTCGGGATCAGAGTCAGCCCGACCGTGAACAGAAAGCGGACAGGCCCGCGAGAGAAGTTGACTTGCGGCTAAAACTTGAACAGTATAATCTAAGAGACTGTCCTAAAAACTGCCGCGATCGCCAGCAAAGGCATGCAGGACTGATTATCTACAGCACCCGATTGGCAGCCGGTTTTCAACTGCTAAAAGACTAAACTGTTAAATACCTTAAGACCTACAACATCCAAACGCCTTCAAAGTAATGGCTGAAGCAATAAATCAAGTGGAACTGTAAATTAATTGCTGAATCTGCCAAAATAAAAAGGGGGAAAAAAAATGGAAAAGAAGTGTTTGGTCATTGAGTGAAATCCAGTTCATCATTTCGGGGTGGATGAATCAGATCCCTTTCAAGCGGGGAATCTGCACAAAAATATTAGAAGACTTGACAGTGAGTCTCCTTAATGTGGTTTGAAAATGAAAATATGGTTTGTTTGAAGTAAAAAGGCACTGCCTGCAAATGGTTTTGGGTGCTTTGGCTTGAAGTTGAAAGGCACTACTTACTGCATATGGTGGCTTGAGAGCTTTGGTTTGAAGTTGAAAGGCACTACTTACTGCATATGATGGCTTGGGAGCTTTGGCTTGAAGTTGAAACGCACTACTTACTGCAAATGGTGGCTTGGGTGCTTTGGCTTGAAGTTGAAAGGCACTACTTACTGCAAATGGTGGCATGAGGTTGAAAGGCTCTACTTACTGCAAATGGTGGCTTGGGTGATTTGGCTTGAAGTTGATAGGCACTACTTACTGCAAATGGTGACTTGCATCCTGCTCATAGTGGTAAGAAACTGCACTTGAATTTGGTGGCCTTGCATCCTGTTTGAAATGGTAGGAATGTGGATTTGAATTTGGTGGCCTTGCACCTTGCTTGAAATGGAATTTCAAGGAATAGTCATGAGTCAACTGCCAGCTCACCAGCCATGAGTGAGCTGCCAGCAGATCAGGCTTGAGGGAATGAGCTGCCACCCCAAGAACCCATACCAGCACTCCAGAATGCCCCCCCCCCACTGGCCACCAGTATTGGAATTGGTGGAGAAGTGGAATATTGCATCGGGGGACCAGCCCTCCCATGTGAACATGGGACCCGACTGGTCCCACTTAGTCTAGTATGCTTCTAAACCTTTCCTATCCATGCACCTGTTGAAATTTCTCTTAAATGTTGCGATTGTACCTACCTCAACTACTTGCTCTGGAAGCTAGCTCAATATATTCAACACCCTCTGTGTGAAAATGTGGCCACTTAGGTTCCACTTAAATCTTCCCCCTTTCACCTTAAAACCAATGTCCTCTGATTATTGATTCATCTACTCTGAGTAAAGGACTGGGCATTTACTCGATCTAATCCTCTAATGTTCGGGCATTTTATTCGTACTTCTTCTCTGCACCCTTTCCTGCTTAACAATATTTTTTCCTGCAATAGTGTCAAGACTGTCAAGAGTCAAGAGTGCTTTATTGTCCTATGTCCCAGATAGAACAATGACATTCTTACTTGCAGCAGCACAACAGAATATGTATACATAGTACATTGTAAACAATATAATAATTGAGAAAAAAAAAGTTCAGTGTGTGTATGCACACACACATGCATATGTACACATAATAAACAAACAAACATTAATAGTGTAACAATAACAATAACAGTCCATGTAGTTCAGATCTGATTTGAGGTTATAGTGTTTAATAGTAAGATTAAACGAGAACTTACCAGTTCGAAGTTTGATCATTATTTTATGAGGAGTTACGATGAGGGATTACGTGAAGAACCCCGCCAGGACGCATGCGTGTCATTCTTCAAAGCAGCGGTGTGAAATCACAGATAACTGTAATGACTGAACATAGTAAGATTAGAGAAGAAAATACCAGTTGAGTATATGATCAAGGGTGGGAGCGGAGGGCACGTATTCCCTCAACGTACTCCTCATAAAATAATGATCAAACTTCGAACTGGTAAGTTCTCGTTTAATCTTACTATTTTACTTCGGAGTCACGTGAGTGACTACGTGAAGATTTCAAAGCTCTGTGATTTCATGCCATGAAAACGAGTCCATGCATCACATCTGCCTTAATTGACTGTGGGAGGAATTGTGTTAACATGTTTAGACATGAATCCAACATTGAAATCCATGATAAATTGTTAACAACAAATTATAGCCCCTATTTATGGGTGAAATTATATTACAGAACTTAAAATTGACTCTGCAAAGTTCCAGTTTAACTACTGGTTTGTGGTAGAATAGTTGGAACATTTTCCCCTGATCCATCCTGCTGTCTCGAGGATTTGGTTCATTGGTACATCCAACTCCATAGCTGCCGATGTAGCTGCAGCCCTGGTGGAATAAGATTTGAATATGTTAGTATCCACCACAGCTGTTGTTAAAACCTGTTTCAGCCATCTGGAAATAGTTTGAACCGACACTTTTTTGTGGGTTATTTGTGGCTGATTAGTAGTGCCATCTCATAGCCTCAGATGTTTTTGGTGTTCTCCATATATAACAATAATTGTCTTATTATACAGAGACGATATCTGTAGGGTAATCCCTAAATTCTATTTTGAGGCCTGATGATCCCGGTCTGTTCTGTTTGACTAATTCTTAATATGAAACGTTATATTCCTGTTGAAGAAGTCATATAGTCCAGCCTTAACTTATGTATGACTGTACCCTTAGTGCCGTGACCAAAGCCATCAGCATGACTGTTTTGTGCGTCAGTCTTTGCAGGGACAGAGCTGTTGCTGGAGACCAATTCCTTAGCAAGGTTAGGGCAATACTCATATCCCATTTTAGAGAGTACCTGGTTCTTGGGGGATTGATATTAAAAATCCCCCTCATAAGTTTGTTTACCAGGGGTGAGCCCCAACAGAATGACGCTCTGATCCTCGCCATAGATATGTTGAAAGGGCACTTCTGGCGCAGTTAATGGCACTGTAACTGAGCCCCTCATCATAATGGAGGCCTGCCAGGAATTCCAGAACAGACGTTATGTTCATCGAACTGTAGGTGATGTTGTTTCTGTGACAATATATCTCCCATTTCCTGATGTATACCAGATATAGTTTGTTGGTGGACTGTCTGTGGCCCACTGAGATAATGTTCAATGTTCGGTCCGCCAGTCCCAGTTGCAGTAGAGGTTTCTTTACACTCTACAAATTGATAGGTCTGTTGTATTTGACATGGATGGGTTCCCCTGTTACGGGATGAACCAATAATCTGGTTGTTTCAGGATGGTGATACATGGTTAAAACCCATGTCGAGTATCACAGGGAACCATGGTTAAGTAGGCCAATTGGCACTACCAATTAACAGACGCTGAGTCTTGTTGTATTTATCGTAATACCCGACTGATGATGCAGAAAAGGAGGGAATGCATAGATAAACAATTGCCCACTCAATGCAGCGAAAAGCATCTGTCCCTGCTGTCCCAGGGTATGGTTCCCAAGAAACACAGTTTGGTAACTGGTGATTAAGTCTTATTTTATTGAATTTGCGTGACCTGATGTCTGTCACTGAATTTTGGGTTACCTGGTAGGTAAGCAGCTGATATTCAAATATTTCTCTGGATACACCATTACCAAATTGTATTAGTCAGATTGTCACTCTGTAGTCTAACATGCTGGTGATTTATCGCAGAGCAATATGACTTTAGGCCATAGAACGCACCCCTCATTTCCAGGTAGTTTATGCCCAGTGTCTGTGATAATGATGCCTCCTGTGCCTTTCATCTACCTCCACAGATGGAGATGGAAATTGGTAGTACCCCAACCAAGCGCACTGGCATCAGTTTGTAGCACCACTAAGGGTTTGCTGATAACGATAGGGTTGGAACAATGCCGAATGTTATCCCTCCACCATTTTAATTCCATGAGCTTTGATTGGTGGCTTATTGGTCTGTCGAAATGACCAGTATTAACTTTGAGTGCTTGTATTTTTGCCCTTTGTAGATTTTTGGTAATACAAAGGTCCAAATTGTGTGGCTGGAAAGGCAGACACTATATGCCAATTACCCTTGCTACCAATCTGATAGACGGTTCACTGATGTCAGTGGGGTTGTTGCAGGCCTCAGTTAAGACTGTAGCCTTGTCCTTTGGTAAAGTCACCGACATGTGAGCTGTCAATAGTGAACCCCAAATAATCCATTATGTTGGTAGGCGTTAGTTTAGATTTAACTGGATGGATGATAACCCCAGTTTTCATCCAATTGTATGGTGGCTGTTACAGCTAGTTTGGCCAACTCCAAAGTTATGCCCACAATTAGTATGATCATATGATTATGTATTTGGTAGAGCACTATACTGCCAGAGCTGCCCCATCCAGTTGAAGTTTTTAAAAATAACGTTTGTAATCAGTCCGTGTAGGCACTGAATAGTAAGCATCTTTTAGGTCGATGCTAGCCATGGAGTAGCCTTTGGAAATCAGTTCTTTAGCAGTTACCAGTTCCCATTTTGTACTGAATATATAGTACAATGTATTCAATTTGGTCAATTCTATGATGATGCGACTGTCACCATCTATTTTATTTTTGGTAAAGATATAAGACACAAATTCCAGCCAATCGTGTTGGGTTTACCCATTACCCCTTTTGCACAATTCAATGGTATATCCCTGGATACTGCTTAGGATATAAGTGTCTGTAGTTAATAAACACCATGTATCCAAAAGAGTGTAATCTCCCACCAATGTGTGTATTATCCACTCTTCCTATAATTTGTAAGGGACCAGACCCACCTACCTCCGTTGTTACCAGTGGAAGTTTGCTTCTTCTGTGTGGTCCTCGTGGAGGTTGAGGCGCCGGTGTCTGGGTTTGTTTTTGGGTTGGGGGTTTGCGCATCTTCCAGGAAGGCCAGTCTGGGCTATGGTCTAAAAGACCGCTGTCCTGTATGCCCGGCCTTTGAGCATTCACCAGCTTCTCTTGTTCTGCTGGTGGGTGCATAAGGGTGCTGTCTTGGGCTGTAGGAGATCCTTAATGTTGTCGCCTTTATGAGCCCCAGGGCTTTCCTAAGTCCTGCTCCGACATGTTTCCAGATGCTATTTCCACGACTGGAACATTCAGGGATACGCAGTTTCCTGTTCTCAAGTATTTTTGCAGTGGTGTCCATCGTGGTCTGGCTGTATGTATTTGGACACCATGACCAGTAGATTTTGCCTTCCTGCACCCCCTGCACACTTGTAGTTTTGTTCGTCAAAACCTCTCTTCAGGGTCAGCCCAGAATTGACCCCCCAGTACTCCAATCTGACGAGGGAGATGCACTGTGCAGCCCTACGTAAGGTGCAGCTGTGGGTGTTTTTTATATCCCCACGGTGACTAGACTCCATCTCCCGGAGTCTGTCATGTTGGAGCTTTTGCTCCATAAGCCGCTCAAACCGGCTCCAGCGCTCACAGTCGCTGGCCGCTCGCGGCTGTTCAAAGTCGGACTCATCAGTCAACGACTCTTTTGGTGTTCTTCTTGCCTTCCTGCCCAAACGCAGTGTTTAATCTGGCCGGTGCGGGGGCGAAGACGGGCACAGCTGTTCTCTTAAGGGTGATTCCTGTGCCCCCGGCCACTGCTGGCGTCCGCAACTCCGCGGTCTTCCCCCGCCAGCTTTGTCGCAGCTCTGGTTGACTTCTTTGCCTTGTGCATGTTTCCCCCACCTGTAGAACAGTATGGGAACAATAAAGACCGCAGTATCACTTACCTGCAGGTCCAGGCTTAAAACTTGCCGTTATGGGGGAACGTCCTTCCACCCTTCCTCCTGCCGTTTTGACTTGTCAAAGCCAACGGCTCCGTTCTGTATAGTCTCCCACCCAGCCATGGTGTTTTATCTGGCCGGTGCGGGAGCGAAGTCGGGCACAGCTGTTCCCTTACGGGTGATTTCTGTGCCGCCTGCCGTTGTTTGCACAGCTCTCCATGTTTCCCCACCTGTGAAACAGTATGGGGAGAATAAAGACCGCAGTTCCACTTACCTAGAGGTCCAGGTTTAAACTGTCGCTACGGGGCAACGTCGTTCCACTCCGCCTCCTGCCGTTTCGACTTGTTAAAGTCGACGGCCCCATTCTGAATAGTCTCCCGCCCGGCCGTGGTGTTCTGGCCGGCGCGGACCAAAAGTCGGCACAGCTGATCCCACTTACGGGGCTTGTGCCTTCAGCTGCTGCTGGCTCCCGCAACTTTGCGGTCCTCCCCAGCCAGCTTCACTCGCAGCACTTGTGGACAAGCAGGTCGCGGTTTCAAACTTACTGCTGCGGCGGACACGCATGCGTCCTGGTGGGGTTCTTCACATAGTCACTCACGTGGCTCCGAAGTAAAATAGTGTTTAATGGCTGTGGGGAAGTGGCTATTACTGAACCTGGATGATACAGTTTTCAGGCTCCTGTACATTCTTCCCGATGGCAGGGGTGAAATGAATGTGTGGCCAGGGCGGTGTGGGTCTCTGATGATGAGGGGAGAGGGGAAAGCGTGGGGAGGGAGAGTGGGAGGGGGAGGGGGGTGAGAGGAGTGGAAGTGGGGAGGGAGGGGGAGACGGGGAGGGGGAGTGGTGGAAGAGGGTCAGAGGGGTAGGGGGGAAGGGGTGGGGGTAGAGAGGGAAGGGGTGGGGTAGAGAAGTAAGGGGGTGGGGGAGAGAGGGATGGATGGGAGAAGGAGGGGGAGGAGAGGGAGAGGGGTGAGGGGCACTTAATGGGAGTGCTTTGAAACCTGACCACAATTTTCAGGTTTGATACATAGAAACATAGAAATTAGGTGCAGGAGTAAGCCATTCGGCCCTTCGAGCCTGCACCGCCATTCAATATGATCATGGCTGATCATCCAACTCAGTATCCCGTACCTGCCTTCTCTCCATACCCCCTGATCCCTTTAGCCACAAGGGCCACATCTAACTCCCTCTTAAATATAGCCAATGAACTGGCCTCAACTACCTTCTGTGGCAGAGAATTCCAGAGACTCACCACTCTCTGTGTGAAAAATGTTTTCACACAGATAGGAAGTAGAGGCGTTGATGTGCTTTCTTTACAATTGCATCCATGTGCTGGGTCCAAGAGAGTTTTTCAGAAATATGCACGCCTAGGAATTTGATGCTTGAAGTGTAAAATATTCCAAGCAAATGCTTGATCATAGGGAAGCAGTTCTGTCTTAATCTTGTCGCAAAACTATATCTCATCCTAAAACTGTGTGGGTTGGTGGGTTTATGGGCCATTGTAAAATGTGTAGCTAAGTAGAAGCTGGGGAATGTTTGTGGAATTGTCAGCAGAATTTGTGGAGAAAAGGAATGTGGGTCAGTATTGACTCAGTGGGCTGAAGGGCCTACTGCATGACTTTGTGGCTATCACACTATAATGAATTATCAAAAAAATGCCTTAATGTGTTTGCCTGAAATTGCCTACCCAGTGAATAACATCTATTCTGCTTGCTTTTCAATTGATAACGCTTCTGACCAAAAGATGACAGAGGAACTGTTTCAGAATGCATTAATGTTCTTATTATTAATGCCTCTCACGCTAATTTCACAAAATCAGCATTTAACTTGTTTCATATATGCATTTTACCATGAAGTGGTCTATTTTTAAATTGGCAGGAGGTTTTAAGCTACAAAGATAAAGCATTTCTTGCAAGGAAAAAAAAAATAGCATTATTGCATTGTGCAAATCTGGCATTAAATAACTTCTTAAGTCTGTCACAGTCTAATGCATATGGTAGGATTTCTCTGCATACACTGGATTTCCTAAATGTCCTTTTAATGGTGGTTTTCAAAGCGACTGAATCTCAAAGGAACAGGCACCTTTATAGACCTGAGCAATGCATTGTTCCTCATATCATGACCGAATATATTCAATATTAAGAGCAATATTGATCTCTCGAGTCTTAAGAATTGCCCTCCAGGTATCCTGTTGACTTGAAGCTGGAGCACTGCACAAGGGAACGGAATGTAAATTCTTAGGAGAGTTACGCTCCAGATATTTGTGAAGAATACTTTTAGTTTCAATGTGACAACGCATTCAATGAATATGCATGAAAAAATGGTTCTTTCTCTGTCTCCTCTTATAGAGTCATAGTCATACACAGGCCCTTTGGCTTAAATTGCCCAAACCAACCAACATATTCCATTTACACTAGTCCCACTCTCCTGCGCTCTAAGGAATAAAGTCCCAGCCTGCTCAACCTCTCCTTGTAGCTCAGACCTTCCTATCTTGGCAACATCCTCGTAAAACCTCTCTGCGCCCTATCCAGCTTGACAACATTTTTTACGTAACAAGGTGACCAAAACTCAAAACACAAAACTTGAAAATAGGGAAGTGTGACCTCTCTAATGTCTTATACAACTATGACATGAAGCCCATTTGGAGCCCATCACTTCCATTCTGGGGCTGGCTGTCCTCCTGAGCTCTCTGTGTGCGGCTCTAGTCTAATCCTGGTTAGTACCGATCCACTGGGCCTGTTTAGCTTTGGTCTCATACTCTGTAAGATATGAGTTCAGAGAGCCATCAAGCTCATTTCCCTTCAGACCATTGTCATAGTGAAGGATTCTTTCATCCCAACTGTCGAGACTAGACTTGAATTCGGCTTCCAGAGATGAAAGCACGTCATTTCTAACAAATGCAGTCTCCTGCCAAGTGAGTTTTAATAGAATTTTTGCAAGACTGGAAGACGTTGATGTATGCTTAACATGGTTTGTCCGGATTGAGTGCAAGGAAAATATGCCAGTTGCTTCATTCAAAGAACGGCGATGCCTCTCAACAGCAACTTTTCCCGTAGTTGCTCTTAGCGACAGCATGTTCTCCTAGCGCTGGATCAGACCTATATACTTCAGAAACTATTCAAAATAAACAAAGGCTTTTCTCCTCTCGAGCTTCCATACAATAAACTGTTACTGCATTGTCAGTCAGTAGTTTAAACCGGTTGCTGTCAGCATTAACCAAAACCACTCATTCATATTGAGATCTGAATTGATGTGGGGATCTGAGGAGATGGCACGGTGGCGCAGCGGTAGAATTGCTGCCTTACAGCGCCAGAGACCCAGATTCGATCCAGACTATGGGTGCTCTCTCCATGCAATTTGTGCGTTCTCCCCGTGACCTGTGTGAGCTTTGGTTTCCTCCCATGCTCAAAAGATGTGCAGGTTTGTAGGCTAATTGGCTTGGTAAAACTATAAATTGTCCCTCGTGTGTGTAGGATAATGTTAGTGTGCAAGGATCACTGGACGGCACAGACTCTGTGGGCCGAAGGGCCTATTTCCGCATTGTATCTCTGAACTAAACTAAACTCATCTGGATTAGGGTGATTGATTGATTGATTGATTGATTGATTGATTGATTGATTGATTGAGAAATACAGCATGGAAACAAGTCCTTCAGCCCACTGAGCCCACGCCAACCATCGATGACCCATTCACACAAGTTCTAGGCTATCCCACTTTTGTACCCACTCCCTACACTCTAAGGGGTAATTTATAAAGGATTCAAGCTGTTGGGGTGATTTTTATATCCTTCTATCAGGTTTCTCCTCAACCTCCGATGCTCTCTTCTTTAATTTACATTTATAAATGATTCACAAATATGGTTCTATTGATTTTTTACATTGAACTATTATTTTAGTTTAATTGCGACCAAGCCAACACAGACAATATTATTGAATAGTATAGAAACAATTTTTTTTTTAACCGTTGCAGATTACTGAACAAAAATCAATATTTACCTGACCTGCAAGACCTGCTGAGTTACTCCAGCACTTTGTGTTCTTAATTATTCTACTAGTTATAACCTCAAAAAACAATGGAGGCACCATTATCAATCAAACAGCAGGGAGAACTCCTAGATCTACTTTGGAACAAGCAGATAGGATGGTCAAAAAAGGCTTTCAGCACATTGGCCTTCATCAGTCAAAGTATTGAGTATAGAGGTTGGGAGGTCAAGTTGCAATTTGAGAAGACATTGGCGAGGCCACATTTAGAGTGTTATGTTCAGTTTTGGACACCATGTTATAGGAAAGATGTTGTCAAGCTGGAAATGGTGCAGAGAAGATTTACGAAGAAATTGCCAGGACTCAAGGAGCTGAGCTATAGGTGAAGGTTGAGCAGGTTCGGACTCTATTCCTTGGAACACAGAAACATGAGGGGTGATCTTACAGAGTTGTACAAAATCATGAGAGGAATAGATTGGGTATATGCACAGATCTCTTGGCCAGAGTAGGGGAATTAGGAACCAGAGGACATAGGTAAGGGGGGAAAGATTTGATAGGAACCTGAGGGGTAACTATTTTACACAAAGTTGTTGGTTGAATGAAGCAAGCTGCCGGAGGAAAAAGTTGAGGCAGGTACCATCATAACATTTAAGAACTATTCAGACAGGTACATGGATAGGACGAGTTTAGAGGGATATTGGCCAAGCGTAGACAGGTGGGACTAGTGTAGATGGGACATGTTGATTGGTGTGGGCATGTTTGGCCAAAGAGCCTGTTTCCATGCAAAACTTTTCAATGACTCTATAACAGTGTTGTTGAAACTTTGAAATCCACATAGATAGACAAATGATGCCTCTGAATTGTCTCATCTCGAAGATGGCTTTTCCCTCAGTATTGCACCAAAATGTCAGCATAGGATTGTACGTATTTCTGTAATAATGTGACTCATGCTGAGATTTTTTATGGATATGCATTACAAAAGCAAAAAAACCCAGCAGGAATATTTCAAGTGCATGTTTTCACTTGTCATGTTACAACAAGGTGAAAATACATTTCTGCTGGAATGATTTAAGGAGACCAATGTGTTCTTTGGTCTCCTGATGTGGAAATATTTTCATTTATTGAGCTTATTTCTTGTCTTCCCTTTAAAACTTATCACTGTGCTTTTTTTCTTAAATTATTTGCACTGGGTTTGAACCAGGGATTTTACTGATTAAATCTTTGCACTGCTAATGTATTCGAGAAAGCTGGTGGGAAGCCCAGCTTTGCTGGTGCATGGGTTGGGGTTAGCATGTTCAGTTGCTCAGTTTGATTAACGGTTTTATATTTCATTTTCATTCCTTGGATATATCACTTAACATGAACATCTGCGGCTGTCAGTTCAGCCCCATGATCCTAACAGTGGTACCATGTTCAACACGAGAGCTGGTAGAGGAACGATCCCATGGCACCAATTCTAAGCAGAGATCTTTTCAGTGTCCTGGCCAGTATGTACCCTTCAATCAAGGCAGAGACAGATTAGGGGGAATGTTTTAAGACAAGAACTCCAATTCCCTTTGCACATTCAACAGTAGCCTCAATGAAGGCAATCACAGAAGCAGCTACAAGATTAGAATAATTTTGGAGTAGTCTACAAGACTGCCACCTGACCAAAAGGCTCAGATGATCAGATGGATCAGATTCAGGGGACTTGTGAATATTCAAATGTAAAAATAGTACAGGATTTAATAGTCCAATACTCTCATTACACCATCATTACTGTCATTCTCCCCATTTCTGTCGTGCAGAAGGTACAGACGTTTGAAAGCGCGCACTGCAAGACTCAGAAACAGCTTAATTCCTTCAATAATCAGGCTTCTGAACAGTCCATAAGCTAGAGTACTGATTCACCTCTACCCCATTGTGGCCTTCTTTGTCTATGACTACACAGAGAGCACTGGGGGTTGGTGGAGGTGTGAGACAAACACTTTACCTGCAGAGTAACCACATTTCTGTTCTATCATCATTGTAGGCAATGAATTCCTGATCTCCATTATCAATAAAAGTTTATTTTTCCCCTATATTCCTTTGAGTTTAGTTTAGTTTAGTTTAGTTTAGTTTAGTTTAGTTTAGTTTAGTTTAGTTTAGTTTAGTTTAGTTTAGTTTAGAGATACAGCGTGGAAACAGGCCCTTCTTCTCACTGAGTCCACACCGACCTGCAATCACCCCGTACACTTGCACTACACACCAGGGAAAATTTACAGAAGCCAATTAACCTACAAACCTGCACATTCTTAGAATGTGGGAGGAACCCCCACAATTAAAATGTGGATTACGGAAATGTCGGAGACCCTATACTTAGAAAGAATTAGACTTGTCTTAATGGACAAACAAGATCTTTTCCATAACATTTGGGCTCCATTCATTAACTATCTGAAGGGATAGAATGGCACAGCACGAGGACCCAGCTGAAACTTGAACTCAGGAACAGATGAAAAACTATACTTTATACTTTATAACCTACGAACCTATCTCCATTGATGTATTACAGGTAACCCATTCCACCTCCCTTGTTTTTCTGTTGTGTTGTTTTTTGTTTTGTTTTTTTGCTTTCTTTTTTATTTGTAACTTTCTACCCTCTCTTTTTCTCGCTTTCTATAAAAAATAAAAATACTAGAAGCAGAAGTAATTGATAATGGAAAAATTTTAATAATGTATGACTGATGTAAATGAAAAGTTTTTTTTTTACTATAATATGTAACTACATTTTATAATATGTCTACTTCTAATAAATAAATTAAAAAAAAAAAAAAAAGAATGTGGGAGGAAACCAGAGCATCCGGAGAAAGCCCACGCGGTCACTGGTAGAACATACAAACTCCGTACAGTCAGAACCCATTGTCAGGATCGAACCAGGGTCTCCAGCACTGTAAAGCAGCAACTCTGCCGCTGCGCCACCGTGATGCTCCTGTGTTGTGCAGTGTTCAAGGACCTGATGGTTGGTGGGAAGAAGCTATTCTTAAACCTGGAAGTCATGGTTTTCAGACTCCGATACGTTCTTCCCGAAGGTGGACATGAAATGAGAGATTGGGCAGGGTGGTGTGGGTTTTTGATGAGGAGGGTGCGCCTCTTATAGATTCCATTGATGGTGAGGTGGTCAGTACCAGTGATGAACTAGGCAGTGTCTACATATTATATTAAACCAAAAAACATTATATTAAGCCAAAGGGAATGGTGATTATCTGAAAGCTATGCTGAGTGAAATGCCACATAGAAACAACGGTGCTTTGTTTTTTTGTTTTAATTTTAGAGATACAGCATGGATACAGACCCTTTGGCCACCAAATCCATGCTGACCAGCGATTACCTGTGGGCTAGTTCCATCCCACACACTAGAGACAATTTACAGAAGGTAATTAACCTACAAATCTGCACGTCTTTGGAATGTGGGAGGAAACCAGAGCGCACAGAGTAAAGCCACGTGGTCACAGGGAGATGTACAAACTCCGTACAGGCAACACCCATAGTCAGGATCATACCCGGGTCTCTGGCGCTGTTAGGCAGCAACTCTACCGCTGCACCACTATGCCTCCTATAAATCCCATTGATGGTGGGGTAGTCAGTACCTGTGATGGACCAGGTAGTGTCTGCCACATTATATTGAACCAAACAAATTTACTGTATATTAAGCCAAAGTAACTCATGATTATCTTAAAGCTATGCTAGTTGAAATACCTCCCAGGAACAATGGTACTTTCAAGTCATTAGATAATCAGATCTATTTTGGGGTTAGGATCTGTTGATACTAACCGAAGTCTACAATCTCTTAGCCTCCCAGTATTAACAGATTGAGCAGTACAGCCCTCCAATGTTACATTTTCTGACTTCCCACCACCATGACAATATTTTGCTACAATCTTCGACACCAGTTAGACAAAGCAATCCAATTGCAGGTGCTTGTCATAACTGCTAATGTATCCTGTTAAATGGTATGCAAATGGAGGTATCACCATGACAGATAATTAGAAATAATGAAAGGCTTTATATTGCGAGATTTTATTTGGAGCATTGCAACTTGCATAACTATAAGCTAACCACGATTCCCTTTTGCTTCAATATAATTTTCTCATTGTAAAATCATGATGAAAAACAATCTTCACTGTGCATGACAAAGCAGGGGCTGAAAATGAAATGAAATAAGTGGAAGGAAATGTACTTAATAACACATTTCACAACCTATGGGCTTTCTAAATTGCTTTACCGCAACAAGAAACTTAGCAGGTGATGGATGCTGAGTAGCACATACTTGAGATTTCCTACAATTAGCAATGTGTTAGCATTTAGATAATCTGTAGAAAATCTACATCCATACAGACATAAAATAACGTGAAACAATTGGAAGCAGTGTGACTGTTGTACAAAATACAGCAAACTCACACAAGCAACAATAAGTTTAAGTTGAAGTTTAAAGATACAGAATGGAAGCAGGCCCTTCAGCCCACCGAGTCCACGACGACCAGCGATATGCCATTCACACTAGTCCTATGTTATCCCAATTTCTCATCTACTCCCTGCACACGAGGGATCATTTACTGGGACAATTAACCTACAAACCTGCACGTCTTTGGGATGTGGGAGGAAACAGGAGCACCTGAAGGAAACCCTGGTGGTCTCAGGGAGAACATGCAAACTCCACCTTGACAGCACATGAGGTCAGGATCATTTACAAATACAGCATAGAAACAGGCCCTTCAGCCCACCAAGTCCTCGCCAAACATCGATCACCCGTTCACAACAGACCTATGTTATCCCACTTTCTCATCAACTTCCTGCATAAATTACAGGGACAATTAACCTGGTGTGTGTGTTCACGTAAGTGGGAGAGAGTGCAGAGAAGGTTGGCTGGAGGGTATCAGTTATAGGGAGAGGTTGGGATGGCCTGGACTTTGTTCCTTTGAACCTCAGGTGCTGAAGAGTGATCTTACGGAGGATTTAAGATCATGAGGAGGATAGAAAGCATGAATGCACATGGTCTTTTCTCCAGGATAGAGAAATCAAGAACACAATTTCAATTTAGAGGAGGAAAATTTAATAGGAAACTGAGGGACAACTTTTTCACACAGAAAGTGGTAGGTATATGAAATGAGTTGCCAGAGGAAGTAGGTGAGGCAGGTGCAATAACAACATATAAAAAACATTTGGATAGGTACCAGGTGGCTTCAGTTTATAGTCCATTTGAAAGACGCACCTTCAGCTCGTGGCGTGCGCTAATTGTCTGTGAACTGATCAGTCAAGTTAAAGTCAAACCTGTCAAAATGTTTTGTTAAATATTGTGATTGTACCCGCCTCAACAACCTCCTCCAACAGCTTGTTCCATACACCCACCACCCATTGTGTGAAAATGTTACCCCTCAGGTTCCTATAACTGCACGATGCATAACCCAGGAGGCACAAATTTAAGATTTTAGGCAAGAGGGCAGCACAGTGGCGCAGCAGAAGAGTTGCTGCTTTACATTGGGCACAATGTCACTACTGTGTAGGATAAAACAAATGTACAGGTGATTATGGTCAGTGCAGACTGGATGGGCTGAAGGGCCTGTTTCCATGTTGTTTCTCTAAACTAAACTAAACACTAACCTCAACTGTGAACTTACAATGGCAGTCTTTAGTTGCACGAAGGACTTTTCATTTTCTACATTAGTATTGTGATTACTAATTTACTGAATTTTTGTTGAGTATATATTATCTATGTGCTTTGCATTTACAGGCCTGTTATGCTGCTGCAAGTATGGATTTAATTGTTCCGGTGTCAATACATGTTTGTACGAGGTGTTGGTGAGGCCACACCTGGTGTGCTGTGCATAATTTTGGTCCCCTAATCTACACGGTTCAGCAAGGTTGTAGAGTTGCTGCCTTACAGCACTGGAGACCTGGTTTGAACCTGATCATGGGTGCTATCTGTATGGAGTTTGTACACTCTCCCCGTGACCGCATGGGTTTTCCCTGGATGCTCCAGATTCTTCCCACACTTCAAGACGTATAGGCTTTAAATTAATTGGCTTCAGTAAAATCATAATCATACTTTAATCATAATCATACTTTATTAGCCAAGTATGTTTTGCAACATACGAGGAATTTAATTTGCCATACAGTCATACTAATAAAAAGCAACAGAACACACAAAATACATTTTAACATGAACATCCACCACAGTGACTCCTCCATATTCCTCACTGTGATGGAAGGCAAAAAAAAGTTCAATCGCTTCCCTTCTTTGTTCTCCCGCGGTCGGGGGGCCTCAAGCCCTCCGTTTGTGGGATGATCTTGACTCCTGTAACCGGCGGTGGGCCTCCATGTCGGGGCGAGCAAGCTCCTGCATTGGGGGGATCTCAGCTCCTTCGCGCAGGGCGATCGGATCCCGGGTCAGGGCTGGTCGAAAACTTCTGCAACTTTGGAGCTCCCGACTCGGTCTCTCCCGAGACTGTGAGCCCTTGTATTTAAAGTCCGCAGGCCGCGGTTGGAGCGTCGATCCCAGGCAAGGAATCGGCTCCGATGGTAAGTGCACGTCCAGCGGTGGGGCTCAAAGTCAGTCCTGAGCAAGGCCACCAGCTCCACGATGTTAGGCTGAAGAGTGACCAGAGATATACGACCCGGAAAACAATCGCATCTCGGACAAGGAAGAGATTGAAAAAATGTTTCCCCCGACACTCTCCCCCAACCACCACATAAAACAAACCAGAGAACATTAACACAAACTTTTCAAACACACTAAAAGTAACAAAAAAAAAGATGATAGGACAGACAGACTGTTGGCGAGACTGCCATTGTGGCGCCACCCGGTGATAATTGTAAATTGTAGGATAGCGCTTATCTATGGGGATCGCTGGTCGGCGTGGACTCGGTGGGACGAACGGCCTGCTTCCGCACTGCATTTCTAAACTTAAACTAAACTAAACTACAAAATAATTCAGTGGCATAGGCAAAATTTCGAAAGAGATCCGTCAAGCTCATCCCTGAGATGAGAGGGTTGTCCTACTAAGAGAGGCATAACTGGTTAGATGAGTATTCAGAGGAGTTTAGAAGAATAAGAGGTGAACTTATTGATATACATAAGATCCTCAGTGAGTATGGCAGGATAACTGTCTAGATACAAGGAACTGCAGAAGCTGGAATCTTGAGCTAAGCACAATGGGTCAGGCAGCATCTGTGGAGGGAATGGATACGCGATGTTCCAGGTTGGGAACCTTCTAGGTGTTGAGATGTTGTCATTAGTGGGATATAATTTACTCTTATAAAAACATGAGAGGAATAGATCAAGTAGATGCACAAAGTCTCTTGCCCAGAGTAGGTGAATTGAGGACCAAAATACATAGAATTCGGTGAAGATGTAAAGATTTAATAGGAATCTGAGAGGTCACTTTTTCACACAAAGGGTGGTAGGTGTATGGAACAAACCGCCAGAGAAGGTAGTTGGGGCATGGACTATCCCAATGTTTAAGAAACAGTTAGATAGGTACATGGATAGGACAGGCTTGGAGGGATATGGGCCGAACACAGGCAGGTGGGACGAGTGTAGCTGGGGCATGTTGGCCCGAAGGGCCTGTTTCCACGCTGTATGACTATATGACTCTTTGACAAGAAAAGAAGCCAGTCGCTTAAAATGAAGTTCCATGGATCTTATTGTGCTTAGGTATGATTGTGCTTAGGTATAGTAAAACATTTAATGTCTTACTATAGTCAAGAGATTTCACAGAAAAGAGATTTCACTGCACCTAGGTACATATGAAAATAAAGTACCATTGAACGGTGGATTTGGTGAACCCTTGTAGTCTTTTTCTCAGAATAGAGGGTACTAAAACTAGAGGGCATAGGCCTAAGGTGAGAGAGAAGAGATTTAAGAGGGGATAAGGGCCAAAAAACAGGCAAATGGGAGTAGTCCAGCATGCTAACTTGATCAGTATGAACATGATGATATGATGGGCTGTTTCCGTGCTGTGCAGCCCTCTGACTCTCTGACTCTATAAACAAGTAAATCTTCCTCATGTCAGACTTCCCCCAGTTTAACTTTTCTTCCAATAAGTTGGCGGCACAGTGGCACATTGATAGAGTTGCTGCCTTGCAGTGCCAGAGATCCAGGTTCGATCCTGACTATGAGTGCGCTCTGTACGAAGTTTGTACGTTCTGCCTGTGACCGCATGGATTTTCCGCGGGTACTCCGGTTTCCCCTCACACTCCAAAGACATGCAGGTTTGTAGGTTAATTGGCTTCGGTAAAAATTGTAAATTATCTTTAATGTGTGTAGGACAGAAATAGTGTATGTGGATTGCCGATCGGTGCAGACTCGGTGGGCCGAAGGGCCTGTTTGCTCACTGTATCGCAAACTAGAGCAGCACCTCCAGTAGAATCATGCTTCCTCTGTGAATCCACTAATGTCTTTGCAATTAAATTTCAGTCGGATTTGATCTGAGACCTTATGACTCAACATCAAAAGCTGTGTCAAAATAGTCACAGCTGCACGTATCACCTTATATTACTGATACCTAAGTAACAATATTAGATTTAGCATGTTAGCGACTGAGTTCCGAATAAAAATGACAACAATGTCCAAGTTACTCTGGTTAAGATGTTAGGGGGCAAATGAAGCTCACACAGAGTTTCACGTTCCATTAATTTCTGTCAACAAACATTCTGTTCAATTTCTTCTCAAGTATATGAGTAAAGAAAGAGCAGGAATATTGGACATGTGCAGCTTCATAATGCACAATTGCGATAGATCACAATACCTGACTAGGCTAATCTTGAGGCACTGCTTCAAGAAGGTAGCACAGTGGCGCAGCGGTGGAGTTGCTGCCCAACAGCGCCAGAGACCTGAGTTCGATCCTGACTATGCGTGCTGTCTGTATGGAGTTTGTATGTTCTCCCCGTGACCTTCGTGGGTTTTCTCCGGGATCTCAGTTTTCCCTCCCACACTCCAAAGACTTACAGGTTTCTAGGTTAATTGGCTTCGGTAACATTGTGAATTGTCCCTAGTGTGTAGGATAGTGCTAGTGCATGGGGATCGTTAGTCGGCGCAGACTCGGTGGGCTGAAGGGCTTGCTCTGTATCTCCAAACTAAAAAAATACTATGATCAAGGATCGTGCCTCTTCTCAGTGCTATCGTTGGGCAGGAGGTAGAGAAACCTTCTCCCACCTGAATGGCCTACTCCTGCACCTATTTTCTATATTTCTATGTTTCACTTTTCTACAATCATCATCAGCCTTAAGCCTATGCCCTCTAGTTTTAGAATCCTCTACCCAGGGAAAAAGACTGGAAGTATTTACCAATTCCTAGAATCATCTTGAACCAACCCACACAAACCTAATCCTACCTCAGCTATGGAACACCACGGACCATCTCTTGCATTACCATGGATTTGCTTTTTTAATCTAATTGTGCTTTCCTCTAAAGTTTTGTTTATTTTACTTCGGAGTCACGTGAGTGACTACGTGAAGACCCTGTCCAGTACGCATGCGTGTCATATCGTCTATCGCATTGCGTGGCGACTGGCAGGGTTAACGTGTTTCTCCTGCCAGCAACAGACCTGAGGTAAGTTTTTTTTTTAACTTTCAGGTTAAATCTTCTTGCAGGAACCTCTACTTAGAGGTCCTGCTAAAAGTCCGAGGCAAAGTCGGGACAGAGGGGAAACCCCAGTCTCGAACTTCAGGGAACCTCGGTCACGGGGAATCCGGCCCACGGACCTAGGCGCTCGGAACCGCGGAATGCGGGTAGCGAGCGACGGTGGATTCACCTTTGAGCCGCTGGCAGTAGAATTCATATTGGTGGAGTACCCGCTCGGGAGACCGCGGGAAGCGGGGAGCGGACGGCGGTGGATTCGCCTTCGAGCCGCTGGCGGTGGTGCCAACGGCTTCATATTGGTGCGGGGAAAGAAAGCCCGACTGGAGAACACCGTGGAGAAGCCCTGTTATAAGGGACCGCGGAGAAAAAGCTCGGGGGAGAAATAACCCGCAATGGAAGTGTTTCTACAAGGACCACAGAGGAACCCCAGCCGTAACAAACCACGACCACGAGACCAGGCTCGGGAGGAGCGTTGCCCCGCAACAGAAGGTTTAGAAAGGACATGCAGGTAAATTCCTTACTCGAAGGTCGTTTTGTGCTATTTTGTGAGAATATGTTACAGGAATGGACCGCATCCAGACTGACTGCGGAGGACCGCGGAATTGCGGGCAGTCAGCAGCTGTAGACTGCACCTGGATCGCTATTGATCAGCAGTCTCCGACCTGGCACCTGCACAGTCGGAATCGACACCTCAGACTGGTGGGAAGGCCAAGCAGAAGTCGGACAGGCCGAAGACTAGGACGAGTCGGGCTGTGAAGACTCACCGCCGGCGGGAGCAACTGTGATCGCATATCCCGCATGGAGCGGTTGATGGATCTGAAGCTCCTATGTGACATGCTCCGGTATATGGAGTCTAGTCACCAGGGGGTCCTGGGACGTCCATGGCAGCATCTTATTGAGGGCTGCATAATGCATCTCCCTCGACAGAGGGGAGCATTAGGAGTCACTTCTGGGCTGACTCTGAAGTCAGGGGTTTGGCTGAAGAAGCCACAAGTGTGCAGGGGGTGCAGGAACAACACTACCAGCAGCAGGAGCTCGACGAGTGGCCGTCGGGTTCAGGAAGGCCACATCATCACGCAAGACCTCACATCTTCGACGGCAGCACCCCTACGCACCCACGATGAACTGAAGCTGGTGAAAACTTGAAGGCCGTACAACCAGGACAAAGGTCTTTTTTAGGCCACAGCCCAGAACGGCCTTCCTGGAAGATGCGCCAACCTCGTACTCGAGCTCCTCTACCTCCCAGGAGCAGATGTAAAATCATGCACACATGTTTGAGGCAGCCCCTGGGTCGGGTTGCATAAGTCCTCCCATTCGGATAAAGGTATGAAACCACATCGATGATGTCTCCTGTCACGGATACAAGTTGGTAATATTAAACTGGTTTGAATATTTACACTGGTTTGGGATAACACTAGATTAGTTTATACTGCACACAGGTATGGTTGGAGTTGCCTTCCAAGACAAGGCTCACAAGAATGGGATGTGGACTGATCATTGTCAACAGCCTCAACCCGCATGTGCAGTATAGACTTTTCTGAATAACTTCCATGTGATCATTTCCGCTCACAGGGTTGAAGATATTTGAAATTTAACTGGATGAGGCAACAATACACTCAGCAGCATTACAAAATGGGCTAACTCCAGTTTCCAGATTATTTACCAATTCACTACTATCAGTGCTTCGGTTGCACAGAGCTAACAAATAAGTAGCATGGCCAATCTGGATGATATTGAACATACTGTATTTTACTAAATTAGCCTTATCAGCCACATAGCTATATTTGAGGAATTGGTTCTCACCCATGCAGTTAAATTTAAATTAAGTTGATACCAACTGAAACTATTGATTATTGGGATACAATCATCCATTTATTGGTCTGGGATCAGCTCTGAGACAAAAAATTAGACCTCTGCTATTTTTAGCTGAAACAATCAAAGTCACAATGATGGACAGCTTTGCTCCACTAAAACCTCTTATCCGTAAATCTTCAGTCATTTCCAAACTGATGCTATTGCCCAAAGATGGGTAATTTACTAATACCATCTCTAGTTACGGAGGCAGATGGGACTAGTATGAGTTATCAAGTGTTCAGTCATGGTATCAACTGCCAATGGACACCAGGTGCATTCTGTGCATTATAGGGTGTGTGGATATGCATATATCGGCATGCACAAGTCCAAGGTGATACACTTTCGTGGTGGTATATGTTAATCACAAAGGTACAATCAAATCAAAGTATCCGGTGATAGTTTTACCAAACCGCATTTAGCACTGGTGTATTATTATGCAAAATCAATGACAACACAGAATGAATGTGTGATCACAAAGTATTTAATGACAATATGGATTGATAGAACACTAACTATTGAGTTGTTGCATCCAGTTTCAATCAACAGTGAACGAGGCATACAGTGGCGAAGGGTGCATTCTCGCTACACTAGGAAGGAATGTTCTTTTATGTCTTCCCCCATTTGGCCTCAATTGACGGGTCTTGCAAAATTCAGCAAGATTCCCGCTTCCGGGTTTTCATAGTGCCTGCCTGGGTTATATACCTATGGCTCCTGCTGAGGCGAAGAATGAACATAAAACCTTACATGGTTAATTCCGGATAAAAAGATGCTGGTTCAGTTGTGATGTTGAAACCATCCTCTGCATGATATAATCAATTCATAGACTTACAGACTCTGAGAGATCGTTTCTGCGGCTCGGGTTGTCAAACCATAAGCGTTAAGAGTGCTCACTACAGATTGCAGGGATAGCACCAAATAGCAGCAATCTGCATAGGAGATGGGAAGCATTGTTTATGCTTCCTTACGTTTAACTCGGCACGGATGACTGACACATTAAAATTCCGTTTTATGGGATTATAACATTAAGTTACTATTCCATTACTGTGCTTTAAGTACCTCCTCATCATTGGCTGAGGAGTACATAAACCACTCTGTCCGGTCTCACCCTCTGATATCCAGAATATGAAGGTATCGTCAGCTTAAAACCTCCCAGGCTTAGGGACGCAGAGATATGGGTTGTTAACATTGTACTACGTCACTTCACCGATAGGCACCAGCAACATCCCTGTCCATGGTCATACTCACGTACTAGTGATTACGCCATGGCACTGAATACAGTGCTACGGGTCCAGTCATTGCAACACTGGATAGGTTGATCATATCTGCGGGCTATAATAACATGTTTTGTTTATGATTAATCAAGCAGATTAGACAGGGACACAAGACCAAACTAGATGTTGCATATCCCATGGACCTTGGGTTGCGTGTGAACACGCATTTACACCAGTATGTCAAGGTTCCTAAGAGCCTTATAGACTGACAGCAATATTATTAGTTACATAAAATCTTGTTAGAAGGAATCACTACGAACCTTCTCCAGATGGTTATATGGGTCTGGCATATACAGGAGTGTACATTGACATTGAGTCTCATTCCACCAGGACCGCTATACCTCAGCAGCAGGGATGGACCACATCCTAGCGGTTGCAGGATGGTCAAACTATTGATCTGTCCAAATATTCAGAATAAACCTATTGCCAGATATGGGGTATTTGCCAACTCTATGTTAGGTATGGTTCATACTTCCTCCAGGTTGAGGGAGATTACTATTGCCACTATTATTCATTAATAGCATCAACATGTCTATATCATGTCTGAATGCATTCTTAATGTTCACTCATCATTGGCCTACTGATGCAGTGTATGACGCCTGGACTCGGTTCCACGGCATGAAATCACAGAGCTTTAAAATCTTCACGTAGTCACTCACGTGACTCCGAAGTAAAATAGTAAGATTAAACGAGAACTTACCAGTTTGAAGTTTGATCTTTATTTTATGAGGAGTAACGTTGAGGGATTACGTGCCCTCCGCTCCCAGCCCTCTATCATAAAGTTCAACTGGTATGGTTCTCTTATCTTTCTATGTTCAGTTCAATAACTGTTATCAGTGATTTCACACTGCTGCTTTGAAGATTGACACGCATGCGTACTGGACGGGGTCTTCACGTAATCCCTCAACGTTACTCCTCATAAAATAAAGATCAAACTTCAAACTGGTAAGTTCTCGTTTAATCTTACTATTTTTACATGGTCTTGGAGAGTTGTATGTGTAATTTATGTACAATTTAGGTTTTTGTGTTTTTGTCTAAATGAATCTGCCTGTGAAGCTGCTGCAAGCAAGATTTTTATTGCACCTTATATCTCGCTGTATTTATGCGTATGGCAATAAACTTGACTTGATCTCAGACTCAGAGTCGAATTCATCCAATAACACCCTTGTAAAGTACCTCGGCACAATTTACTAAATTAAAATTGCCTTCCAAATGTATGTTACTCTTGTGCCCGTTCTCTGCAAGCAACATTACATAAACAACAATAAAATAACTCAGATGCGAATGCTGTTGTATCGGGGAAGAATGGGGCTGAGAGATCAGGAGATCATGATGCTCTCCTCAACAGAGTCCAGAGGTTTTTCATTTTAGGCACCATCAGTGTAATATCTCATTAAACATTGTATAAAATTGTACAGGTCCACCACCGGTTTTCTGGTAACTGGTGGTCTGGCACTTCCTTTAATGCAGACAAAATTATGAGAGCGCACTTGAAGGTTTGATGGAGATGTGCGGGGGCAGGTTTTTTTGCATAGTAGATGGTGGGGGCCTGGGACACATTGCCAGGGATAGAGGTGGAGGCAAATACGATAATGGCATTTAATAGGCTTCTGTATAGGCACATGGAAGTGTAGGGAATAGAGGGATACTAGTCATTTGCAAGCAGATGAGATGAGTTCAGCTAGGCATCATGTTGAGCTCAAACATTATGAGCCAAAGGGCCGGTTCTTGTGCTGTGCTGTTCTATGTTCTATGTTCTATAATGTGCAATGTCACTCATTTGTCTGGATAATAAGATGGATTATTTGACCCATGAGCAGTTGTGGCATTAAATGCCAGAAATATGCTTCCATTGAAAAGTGACAGGATTGACAAATTAGTTTAGTTTAGAGATACGGCATGGAAATAGTCCCTTCAGCCCACTGAGTCCAGGCCAACCATCGATCACCCGTTCCCATTTACTCCCTGCACACAAGGGGGAATTTACAGAGGCCAATTAACGTACAAACCCTCCGTCTTTGGGATGTGGGTGGAAACCAGAGCATGGTTCAAGGGCACTCAGTGGACTGAAGGGCCTGTTTCCTCACGGTTTCACTAAACTCTCAACTCTGATCTCAGTTCTCTTATTAGATCTCAGTAGTTACTGGTGTTGTGTTTAAAGATTGATGTACATTGTCTTTCTGCTGGCTGGTTAGCATGCCACAAAAGCTTTTCACTGTACCTCGGGACATGTGACAATAAACTAAACTGACATTTCAAAAGAAGAAGAGCATTGAGGCACAGTGGCATAGTGGTAGAGCTGCTGCCTTAAAGCACCGGAGAGATGGATTTTATCCTGAGTATGGTGGGTGCTGTCCATATGGAATTTGCACTTTCTCCCTGTGTGGGTTTCTTCCCGGTGCTCCCAGTTTCCACCCACACTCCAAAGTTGTATGGGTTTGTAGGTTAATTGGCTTTGGTAAAAATTATAAATTGTCCCTAGTGTTTAGGATAGTGCCAGTGTACGGGGTGATCACTGCTCAGCATGGACTCTGTGGACGGAAGGGCCTGTTTCCGAGTTGTATCTCTAAAGTCAAAAGATTGTACTGACTAAAGATTACCATTGAAGATGACATTGGGATGGACAACACCAATCCCATAGCTGCGCAGAACTGTCTGAAAGTTATTGAGCTCTTCAGTAAACTTTACTGCATCAATTATACTGTATGCAGCAACGCAAGGGTTAAACCTACCTCAAATATATCTTGCTATAAACAAAAATTGACACATTAATTAATCAGTGAGATCACTTAGTAAGTTCTGTCAAATGGTAATTGGTTTAATTGGTGATTTAGCACTTTTGTGCTAATGCATTATGTGTAAAATTAATTATGGAAAAAATGCAAGTTTGGAGTAATAAGTGCAAAGTTTCTCATACATTTATAAAAAGTCTTAATAAACATCCAAACATTTGAATGATGGATCAGCCTGTTGTAATTTCCAGGCATCTATTATTGTGCATCTATGGCTTTCTATGGCTATGATTATGGCTTTCAATCAGATTTCCGCTTGTAGTAACATGGAATGAGTGAAAGGGGGATCGATGGTCGGTACAGACTCGGTGGGCCAAATAGCCCGTTTCCACACTATATCTCTAAACTAAACAAAGGTGCCCATTCTTTTCTGCACATGATACTGAAACCATTTGGTTTGATTCCAGGCTCCAGCTCACTATTAAATTCACATAATTCCTCAATAGATACGACCATTACATTTTGTTGGGTATATCATAGAATGTAGAACATAGAACAGGCCACTTCGGATCTGCCTGCACATAATGCATGCCATTCCATTCCCTGCATATCCAAGTGCCTATCCAAAAGTTTACAAGCACCACTATTACCAAAAAGCTTGCCCCTCATCCCTGTTGCCCTTTCTCCCCTTACAAACTATGCCTTTTTGTATTTGGTATTTCCACCCTGGGGAAAAAAAGGTTCCGACTGTCTCCCCTGTCTATGCTTCTTAGAATTTTATATGTTTCTATCAGGTCTCCCCTCAACCACCGACATAACAGGAAAAACAATCCACGACTGTCGAACCTCTCCTGTAGCTGATACCTCTTAATTCAGGCATAATTCTTTCCTTTTCATCATTCTCTATTAGCCACATTGAAGTTATGGCCAAGAAAGTACATCAATCCCTCTACTTCCTTAAAATGTTGGGCATATCCCCAACAACTCTCATCAACATCAACTGATGTGCCGTAGAAAGTATTTTATCGGGATGCATCACAGCATGGTTTGGGAACAGCTCCAGCCAAAACCACAAGAAATTGCAGAGAATTGCGGACATAGCCAAGACAATCACACAAACTATCCTCCCCTCCATTGACCATCTACACTTCATGCTGACTCGGCAAGGCCACCAGCATATTCAAGGACCAGTCTCACCCCAGTCAGGCCATCTTCTCCTGTCCTCCATGAGGCAAGAAGTTCAGAAGTTTGAAAACGCATACCTCCAGATTCAGCGACACTTTCCTCCCACCAGCTAGACTGCAGTCCTGACCTCCCATCTACCTCATTTGAAACATTTGACCTATCTTTAATTGGACTCTATCTTACACTAATGGTTGTACCCTTTATCCTTTATCTGAACACTGCAGTTGGCTTGATTGTAATCATCTACAGTCTTTTCTTTGACTGGAAAGCACGCAACAAAAAGTTTTTCACTGTACTTCGTGACAAACTAAACTAAGATAATCAATTGTGTGGGAAGGAACTGTAGCTGCAGGTACAACCCCGAAGATAGACACAAAATGCTGTAATAAATCACTGGGTCAGGCAGCCTCTTTCAAAATAAACGGTTGTCAGTCATAAATATCCCTATTTTTCTTTCCATATTTACCTTCTGATTATCAAACATTCTTGATTAAAATTATTTTTGAATTAAGTTAATACCACAGATGTTCCCATGCTCAGAATGGTGGATAGATGTCTGTATTTGACAGGAGACAGAGGGTCGGTCATGAGGTAACCCTGGATGATATTTCCCTGATGGAAAGACATGAAGGTCTTCCATTCTTCACGCAAGCATGTTTCATAGCTGACTTTTTTTTTTATTCAATCATTTATTTGCTTTCCAATGAAGCCTGCTCGTTGAGACACAATCCAAGAGTATGAACCTCCACTGCCGTTTACAAACTAATTCTACATGCATGTCAGAGATGAAAATTAATATGTTGATGACTTCCTGACAAAGATGGCTCAGCTGGAGTGAGAGTTAGCTATGAAGTAAATCTATTTCAGGCAATTCAAACAAATTGTGCCGTTTATAACTAATTACCCACACAGAAGCTTAAATTCAGGCAAGAGTTGTGAAATTACTAATTAGTTCCTTGCCTGTCATTAAAAAAATATAATTGTCGCTGGAGTTCAGATAACAAAGCACACGCACACACACAATTGAGTTGCGACAAACGCAGAAATTCTGGAATATAAAGAGACAAATGATGGCTCACAGTGGCTTTTGTGTTAAGAGAATGGATTATCATTGGTTAAAAGGCAGCTGGTAGAACTGCTGCCTTACAGACAAGTTGGGCTGAAGGGCCAGTTTCCTTGCTGTTTGACGATGACTTGAAAGTGTGGCTGAGGTGAATAATAGAATCTTTTAGAACATTAAAAGGTTGGGGGATAAATGAATGTGGGGGAAAGGGAAAGAAAGGTGTGTTATAGAGTGATAGTCATAGAATAATACAGTGTGAAAATAGGCTATACTGTCCAACTTGCCCATGGCGACCAATATGCCCCATCTACACTTGTCCCACCTGCCTGGCCCTTATCCTTCTAAACATGTCCTATCCATGTACCTGTCTAAATATTTCTTAAATGTTGCCATAGTATCTACCTCAACTACCTCCTCCGGATGCTCGTTCCATACACCCACCGCCCTTTGTGTAAAAAAGTTACCCCTCAGGGCAGCATGGTGGCGCAGTAGTAGATCTGCGGCCGTAAAGCACTTATGGCGCCAGAGACCCAGGTTCGATCCCGACTATGGGCGCTGTCTGTATGGAGTTTGTACGTTCTCCCTGTGATGGCGTGGGTTTTCACATGGACTTTCGGTTTCCTCCCATACTCCAAAGACTTACAGGTTTGTTGGTTAATTGGCTTAGTATAAATGTAAAAAGTGGGTGTAGGATAGAGTTAATGTGTGGGAATTGCTGGTCAGTGCTGACTCGGTGGGCTGAAGGGTCTGTTTCCTCGTTGTATCTCTAAACTAAAAAAAACTGAACTCAGGTTCCCATTAAATCACCCCCCCCCCCCCCCCCCCCAACCCTATGTCCTCTGGTTCTCGATTCCCCTACTCTAGGCAAAATACTCTGTGTGTTTACCTCATCTATTCGTATCATGATTTTGTACACCTCTATAAGATCACACCTTATCCTCTTATGCTCCAAGGTATATTGCCCTAGCCTGCTCAAGGTCTCCCTCTATCTCAGGCTTTCAAGTCTTGGCAATATCCTGGTAATTTTTCTCTGAAATCTTCCATGCTTGACATCATGTTTCATATAACATGGTGACCAAACTGAATACAGTACTCGAACATTCCACTATTGCTACTGTATATATATATATTCTACCTCTGTTTATACCAGTGGTTCCCAACGTGGGGCGTACGCCCCACAGGGGGGCAATTTGATTTTTAAGGGGGGCATCAGGTAAACATATGTAGTTTATGTTTCAGATGTTATTTTGAGTAAATTCCATTTTCTGAGAATTATTTCTTTGTCTGCTCATGCTAAAATATAGGGGGGTGGGGGGGGCATCAGGATTTTAGAGGTGATTAGGTGGGGCATGGCCAAAAAAAGGTTGGGAACCACTGGATACTGTATATATCCATCCACAACGTACTTATTGCTTACTGCACTAATACTTCTGTCTATATGGCATTTATCCCACCCAGTGTATCCATACTACAATGTCCCACTGTACACATATTTCCCCACCTATAGTGTACCCTTATCTATAGACTACTGTATATATACTATTCTTACTGCCTATGCTGCTCTACTGCACTTTCTTAGATATCATTCCACTACATGCACTGTTTTTGCACTTCTGGTTAGATGCTAACTGCATTTCGTTGTCACTGTACTTGTACTCTGCACAATGACAATAAAGTTGAATCAAATAAATGTGGCCTCATCAATGTCTTATACAACTGTAACTTCGATAATATGTGTAGGAAGGAACTGCAGATGCTGATTTAAACCAAAGATAGACACAAAAAGCTGGAGTGTCTGCGGTTCAGGTAGCATCTCTGGAGAAAAGGAATAGGTGACATTTCGGGTCAAGGCCTATACCTTTTCTCCACATATTGAGTATCGAAGTTGAGAGGTTACTCCAACTTATTGTGTCTATATTCTATACTCAATACTCTGACTGATGAACGCCAATAAGCCGATTGAGATGAAAGGGAGTGGCAGCAGGCTCACGTTGTGAATGAACACAAACAAGGAGCTATTTACTCAAAAGTCCAATTACCGTGCTGCAAAATTCTACATGATTTGCCATAGTTTCTGGAGAAAAAAACTCCTTTGCCCAGTTAGCAAGCCCTGAAATATAAACTGACTCTGCATTTATTAATGTGGCCACACTTATTACAATGTCTGCTAATGCCAGATTATAATGAGACAGACAACGTCCGTCATTTCATCGTGCCGACCAACGATCACCCCGTACGCTAGCACTATCCTACACACTAGGGTCAATTTACAATCTTCAGAAGGCAATTAACCTACAAACCTGCAGTCCCCACCGGGACTGACTTACCATCGCCCGGTGGGGTATCGCCTCAGCGCAGAGGGAGAAGAGGAGGGAAGAGACAGTAACCCTAAGACTTTTGCCTCCATCACAGTGAGGAGGTGCTTGGTGAACTCACTGTGGTGGATGTTAATTTGTGTTTACTGTGTGTTGTTTGTTATTACATGTATGGCTGCAAGCAACGACATTTCGTTCAGACCAAAAGGTCTGAATGACAAATAAAGGATTCAATGCCTTTGGAGTGTGGGAAGAAACCGGAGCACCTGGAGAAAATCTACGCACTCACAAGGAGAACATACAAAACCCACGTACAGACAGCACCCGTAGTCA
The DNA here is from genome assembly GCF_010909765.2 of Amblyraja radiata. Taxonomy (NCBI): domain Eukaryota; kingdom Metazoa; phylum Chordata; class Chondrichthyes; order Rajiformes; family Rajidae; genus Amblyraja; species Amblyraja radiata. The sequence continues at coordinate 24,366,766 of NC_045972.1, read as the reverse complement.
GGATTGAACCCAGGACTCTGATGCTGTGAAGCCACAACTCCACCGTTGCACCACTATGCTCCCAGAACAGGTCATCAGAACTAAATTCTGCGTCAACATTTTTTTGATAAAGCTCGGCAAATAAAGAGTATAAATTTATTCAAATGGTTTATGCTGGAATCTATATGAATTGGTTTATGAAAGCACCTAATTAGATTAGATTAGATTAGATTTCCTTTATTGTCATTCAGACCTTTCGGTCTGAATGAAATGCTGTTGCCTGCAGCCATACCTGTAATAATAACAACACACAATAAACACAAATTAACATCCACCACAGTGAGTTCACCAAACACCTCCTCACTGTGATGGAGGCAAAAGTCTTAGGGTTACTGTCTCTTCCCTCCTCTTCTCCCTCTGCGCTGAGGCGATACCCCACCGGGCGATGGTATCAGTCCCGCGGTTCAAGCTCCGCGGCCCGGGGGTGGTCGAAGCTGCCGCCCTCCAGTCCAGCGGACGCAGCTGTTGCAACGGGAGCTCCGGGAAAACAGGCACCAGCCTGTGACCCTGCGAGCTCCCGGACATTGTCATCCACTGGCCCGGGGCCGGAGCCCCGGATCCAGGTCGTCCGCCGCCAGAAACGCCGCCTCAGCCGGCCGGAGCACCGTCTCCGCCCCGCACCGGGGCCCACACGGCAGCGTCTCAGCCCGAATGGGTGCCCCCACGGGAGAACTTCCAGCGGGAGCCGGACCGCCTCAACGGAGTGCCTCGCGTAGCCAGGCAACCCACACGGCAGGGTCTCAGCCCCGCACAGGGATGCCCCCACGGAGCGAATTCAGCGGTGACACAGGCGCTCACAGGGAGAGCATCCAAAGCGGAGCCGTGCCGCCCGCACGGGAGTGTCTCAGCCCCGCGCCGTCCGCCTTCACCGGAGCGCCGAGTCGTGCCGCTGCCCGGACGTCGCCACAGCTCGAAGACGGCCTAATAAATTTATATTTCCGTCACGTAGGCATTTAATGCACATTATGTATTCTAGCTATATGGATGTATATTATATGTATATTAGTTTCATATATATGTGTAAGCCCTGTGGTTCCTGCTAAAAATCAGTAACCTCAGAGCACAATTAATACAGACAGTGCTAAGAGCAGATTGTCACAGCTTGACACTCTATGGATTGACATTGATTTCTGCAGACCATCTTTAAAGGTGGCTAAGGATTTGCTTGGAGAGCGTTTTTCAAATTCACCCACTCACTGCATGAATGAGAAAGGCACAGTCTGGAGAAGATGTGCTGGCATGTTTACCCTTCACATATCCTCGTCCAGTGGGGTGTGAGGAGCCCAGACCCTGATCCTCTGAATCAGCAACTTTCCAATAATGTCACGCCGACCAGTTGAACAGCAGTGGTTCAACAAGGCGTCTCGTCAGCGCTTCATCGCTTTCTCAAGGGCGATTAGAGATGAGCAATGAATTCTTGCCCTGTTTGCAGTGCCCAATCCCATGAATAAATAAACGTAAAAGCCTATAACTGTCTTGAGGCATTTCATGGCAGCGTTATCAGGGAAAGAGTGACGACACATTCGAGTGAAAGTCAATGAGACAAGTAACAAAATAAATATCTTAAAGGAGCCCGGGTGTAGAGAAACAAGGAACTGCAGATGGTGGCTTATGAAAAAGAACACAGAGTGCTGGAGTAAATCAGCCAGTCAGGAAGCATTTCTGTAGAACATGGAAAGGTAATGTTTTGGGTTGGGACAGCATCTGTGTAGAATGTCAATTGGTGACATTTCGGGTCAGGACAGCATCTCTGGAGAACATGGATTGGTGATGTTTCAGTGTGAAGATGGGTCCCGACACGAAACATCTGCTATCCAGAGATGCTGTCTGACCCGCTGAGTAACTCCAGCACTTTGAAGGAGCCCACGTAGGGCCTATGGATCGTGAAGGCACTAGCCATGGGTCCGAAGATCATAAAAGCTAGTTATATATCCTTCCGAAGAAGGGACTTGACCCGAAACATCACCTATCCATGTTCTCAAGAGATGCAGCTTGACGTGCTGAGATACTCCAGCACTTTCTGCCATTTTTTGTGAACCAGCATCTGCAGTTCCGTGTTTCTACCCACACACACAAATATACTCCAGGCGAAAAGTGGAAGCAGATTAATTTGTCTGTCTTCCTTTGTAAGAGGAGAGTGGACCAATAAATGTGGGGAAAAAATCTGCTTTGAGTCATGGAGTCACAGAGAGACACAGCACAGAAACAAGCCCATCATCAGCCACCATTTACGCTATTCCACAATAAACTTTTTTTTGGCACTTTTCTGAAAATCCTGTTCATTCTCCGTGTAGGAAGGAACTGCAGATGCTGGTTTACACCAAAGATAGACACAAAATGTTGGAGCAACTAAGCGGGATAGGCAGAATCTCTGAAGAGAAGGAATGGGTGACGTTTCGAATCGAGACCCTTCCTTCTCTCTAGAGATACTACCTGTCCCACTAAGTTACACCAGCATTTTGCATCCACCTTCGCTGTTAATTCTCTCCCGATTCTACCACTTACAATACACACACACTGATCAGTAAAGATCCTTGATGAGGAGAATTTATTTTTTAACACAAATTGTTATCTGTCTCAAAAGGCAATGGAGCCAGATTCAATCATGACTTTCGAAAGGATATTGATAAATTCTTGAAAAGGAAATATTTGCAAGGTTGTGGAAAAATATTCAAAAGATAAAGGGAATAATTACGTATTCTTTCAAACAGCTAATACTGATGCAATGGGCAAACTGGCCTGCCTTTGTACTGTATTATTCTGTGACTGTTGATAATTGTGCGGCTTTTAAAACAGATTGGCTGATGTATAGGCACAACGTGTAGAAGATTGTTGCTTGTCATTACACATCCCAATATCTAGTGTGGAAACAAGGAACCGCAGTTGCTGGTTTAAAAAAAAGAGATGCTTGATCTCGCCGATGTAAAGGAGGCCACATCAGGAGCGCCAAATTCAGTAGAAGAGGTTCCTAAAATCAGATAATTCTTTTATAGGGTTTTGTATAACACAACGGGTCAGGCAGCTTCTCTGAGGAGCATGGAGAGGTGACATTTCAGGTTGGGTCCCTTCTTCAGACTCTACATGGACAGTTGATGTTTCGGGCTGGAACCCTTCTACAGTTTGAAGAAGTTTCCCATCCCAAAATGTCACCTATCCGTGTTCTCCAAAGATTATTTCCGACCCTCTACTCTAGACTTTAGACTTTAGGGAAATAACACGGAAATAGGCCCTTCGGCCCACAGAGTCCACGCCGACCAGCAATCACTCTGTACACTAACACTATCCTACGACAATCTACAACTTACAGCAGCCAATTAACGTACAAACGTTTACGTCTTTGTAGTGTGGGTGGAAACCTGAGAACCCAGACAAAACCCATGCGGTCACAGGGAGAATGTGCAAACTGTATAGACAGCACCCTTGGACAGGATCTAATCCAGGTCTTTGGCATTGTAGTACAGTAATTCTACCACTGTGCCACCATGGCGCTGCAGCCACTGTTTGAATATCTAAAGGGGCTGCTCCTTGCCTTCTGGCTGCATTTTTCACCCACCATCCTCATCTTTGGACACCCTGTGCGTAGGGGAGAGGGTAGGGCTGAAGATGTCCTGGTTGGGTTGCTCCTGGGCCTGGCCAAGCTGGGCCATCCGCGAGTCACGGCGCCAGACGGTGGAGGGCTCTACCCGAGCCAGCTGCCTGCCCCTTTTCCGGGGTTACGTCCGTGCCCGGGTGGGATTAGAAAGGGAATACGCCCTGTCTGCGGGCACCCTGAGGGAGTTCCGGGACTGCTGGGCTCCGCAGGGTGTTGAATGTATCCTCAATAAGGATTGTATCATAGTTGTATAGTAGTTTATTATGGATACATGTTTGTATTGTATTATGGTGGTGGGTCCTGGCTTGTTTTATTGTAATGTAAATATTATTTTTAATAATTGAATACATTTTTTGATTAAAAAAAATTTAAAAAAAATTAAAAAAACTGTGCCACCATGGCGACCCACTGAGTTACTCCAGCACTATATGTCCAATATCTAGTACTAAGCTACCCAAGTTCCCAATGAGACAAAACATATACCAGAATCAACAAAGATAAATGAAACCCTGGCACAGATTGGGAACAATCTCCAGGATAGCTCAAAATGAAAGGAGGTATGAATGAGTCTCATAGATGGTCAGATTCTTTGTTTCCCCAATCTGAATGGCATTACAACAAAAAAAACACAAAAGTACTGGCACAACTTAATGGGTCAGGCATCATCTCAGGAGAACATTGATAAGCAACATTTTAGGATGGGACCCTTCTTCTGACATTTTGTAGTGGTGGGAAAAAGCTGGAAGAGAGGAGGGGGCAAGTTAAACCTTGCAAGTGATAGGTGGACACAGGCAAGGGCGGGGGAGGGGATGGAGGGGAGAGGTTCATAGGCAGCTGATTGGACAAAGCCCAAAGATGGAAAGACACCAAGTTTGGGTTAAGGACATAAGGGGGGTGGGGCTGGGAGGGAGAAAGAGTGTACATACAGTTGGGGCAAAGGGAACTGAGGGGGAGAAAAAGGGGTGGAGGGGGATGGGAGTGGGCGTTAGCTTTGTAGGTTATTTACCTGAATATGGAGTTTTAATACCCATAGGAGTATAAGCTACCCTAGCAGAATATGATTAAGAAGGAACTGCAGATGCTGGAAAATCAGAGGTAGACAAAAATGCTGGAGAAACTCAGCGGGTGAGGCAGCATCTATGGAGCGAAGGAAATAGGCACCTTTTCAGGTCAAGACCCTTCTTCGAACTGGAGTATATTTGTGTGTGTGGGTAGAAACATGGAACTGCAGATGCTGGTCGACATTCTCCACAGATGCTGTCCCAACCCAAAACATTACCTTTCCATGTTCTATGGATATGCTTCCTGACTGGCTGAGTTACTCCAGCAATCTGTGTCCTTTTTCATAAGCCACCATCTGCAGTTCCTTGTTTCTCTATGCCCTGAAGAAGTTTCTCGACCCAAAATATTTCTTTCGCTCCATAGATGCTGCCTCACCCACTGAGTTTCTCCAGCATTTTTGTCTACCTTCAAGCAGAATATGAGGTGCTGTTCCTCGAGTTTGTGTGTGCCTCACTCTGGCCATGGAGGAGACCCAGAACAGAAAGTCAGTAAGGAAATGGAAAGGGGAACTCATGTTCCTATTAAATCTTTCCCCCCACACCAGTTAAACCTATGTCTTCTGGCTCTCGATTACCCTACTCTGGGCAAGAGACTAGGTGCCTCCACCCGATCTACTCCTCTCGTGATTTTGTACGTGTATCTCAGCTTTGTTTGTACAAAACAGTCATGTGTCCAGTAGCCAAAATAAGACGATCTGATGCAGTTGGACTTTGCGTTATTTATTGAGGGGCATGGGTGAAGATTCATACCCACGTCCTAGTGCACAAGGGGCAGAAAGGTTAGGAGAGAAATTGAGATAAATCACCAGCTAATGGTTAAATGATAACAAAGTTTAGAAGTTACATTTTCACTGCCTGTGTGGGAGGGTGGGAGAATCAAGGGAGTTCAGCAGTTCCAGTTACAAGGTTTTGGTAAGAATGAATGAATCTTGAGTAGACTATGCCTTGCATTTCAATTACTCCAGTCTGATAACTGTTTTTCTGTTTGCTCTCGATGGAGGGACTTATTTTTAATGCTAGGTTCTGTTAATATTTCCAGAATTGACATAAGATTTTAATTCCTACTTGTAATAACATTACAAGCACTGGTACAATTTTTTTTTTGCAGTTTTGACACTGATATAGGAAAGGAAATAGGGAGGTCTATGAGATAGAGTTTAGGGATAGGGCCAGTGTGTGCCTGGAACAGGGATTGTTCAACATACCCTACAAAGAGGCAGATGTAGCTGGGGCCCATGTGAGTGCCCCTGGCTATACCTTGGATTTAGAGTTTGGGGATAGGGCCAGTGTAAGCCTGGAACAAGGATTGATCGAAAGGAAATATTTTAGACAATAGACAATAGGTGCAGGAGTAGGCCATTCGGCCCTTCGAGACTTACAACTCTCTGTGTGAAAAAGTGTTTCCTCATCTCTGTTCTAAATGGCTTACCCCTTATTCTTAAACTGTGCCCCCTGGTTCTGGACTCCCCAAACATCTGGAACATGTTTCCTGCCTATAACATGTCAAAACCCTTAATAATCTTTTTTGTTTCAATAAGATCCCCTCTCATCTTTCTAAATTCCAGAGTATACCAGTCCAGCCGCTCCATTCTCTCAGCATATGACAATCCCACCATCCCGGAAATGTAACCTACGCTGCACTCCCTCAATAGCAAGAATGTCCTTCCTCAAATTAGGGGATCAAAACTGCACACAACAGGTGTGGTCTAACTAGGGCCCTGTATAACTGCAGAAGGACCTCTTTGCTCCTGTATTCAACTCCTCTTGTTATGAAGGCCAACATGCCATTCGCTTTCTTCACTGCCTGCTGTACCTGCATGCTTACTTTCATTGGCTGATGAACAAGGACCCCCCAGATCCTGTTGTCCTTCCCCTTTTACCAACTTGATACCATTTAGATAATAATCTGCCTTCCTGTTTTTGCTACCAAAGTGAATAACCTCACATTTATCCACAATAAACTGCATCTGTCATGCAAATTCCCACTCACCCAACCTGTCCAAGTCACCCGGCATTCTCATAGCATCCTCCTCACAGTTCACACTGCCACCCAGCATTGTGTCATCTGCAAATTTGCTGATGTTACTTTGAATCCCTTCATCCAAATCATTGATGTATATTGTAAATAGCTGCGGTCCCAGCACCGAGCCTTGTGGTACCCCACTTGTCACTGCCTGCCATTCTGAAAGGGAGCCGTTAATCCCTTCTCTTTGTTTCCTGTCTGCCAACCAATTTTCTATCCATGTCAGCACTCTATCCCCAATACCATGTGCCCTAATTGTGCCCACTAATCTCCTATATGGGCCCACTAATAGGAGATTTTGCCCACTAATCTCCTTTTGTTTTTCACGAGCAGCTTGCCAGATGGCAGCTTCCATCCTGGCAAAATTCAATGGCATATAAAGGAGGGCCCATCTCACCACCAGCCAAGCAGGATCTTGGTGCTTTTTTGTGTGTTCTGGCAAATAGGCATTTCACCAGGCATGCTGGGCAATCTGCTCAGGGATCCACGCCACAGGATCCATCGAGTCTTTAGATTTTAGACTTTAGATATACACCGTGGCAACAGGCCCTACAGCCCATCGACTCCATGCTGGCCAACGCTCTACCCCGTACAATAACTTACACACTAGGGTCAATTTATCATTTTACCACAGCCAATTAACCTACAAACCCTCGAGTCTTTGGAGCGTGGGAGGAAACCGGAGCACACGGTCAAACTGCTTGAAGACGGCAGCAGAGTGGCGCAGCTGAGAGTGCTGTTGACTCACAATGTCAGAGACCCGTGTTCGAACCTAATCTTGGGTGTTGTCTGTGTGGAGTTTGAATGTCCTCCCTGTGATCACGTGGGTTTCCTCCGGGTGAAACCCCACACAGTCACACAGAGAATGTACAATCTCCGTACAGAAAGCACCCGTGCTGACAATTGAACCCAGATCTAAGGCGCTGTAAGGCAGCAGCTCTACCGCTGCGCCACTGTGCCACGCCTTTGTGTGCTGACTACTGTGCTGACTACTGCCCCTTGGACCAGTGGCTGAGCACTTCCAGCATTTCCCTTTTAATTGATAGGTCAAAGTTTGGCTCATTCTTGCTTTCACTAATGATACCTACGGGGTTAAAGCCCAAACTAAATTCAAATTCACATCCAAATGGCAGAAGCGTTCCATTCTCTGCCCCAAAACGAAATGAACCTGGGGCAGCATGAAGTTATTTCACAGTGGGATAGATCAGCAGCTTAAAGCAACCCACAATTCGTCACTGATTACAATAAAATGGCTGCCACACTCAGATAAATTGTAATGATAGCTGGTGTGGGAAATGGAAATGTCACACAGACGCAGTGGACCAAACGATTGCGATTAATTTCAAGATTTGTCGCGTCAAGTTTCCCGCAGGCTCAGAATATAAAATGACACTGTTTATTGACAGCTACTCGACTGTTAGAATTCACTCTGAAGAGTTTGATGAGAATCATCTAAAGCCTATTTCTTCTAAAGGCTATAAGAATATACTTAAGATAGATTGAGGCTGAATCTCTGCTGACTTAGAAGGGGAAAGAAAAAGTAATTGGTTTGGGATGATTTGGGAACTTTAGTTTAGTTTGGTTTAGTTTACAGCATTGAAGCAGGTCATTCAGCCCACCAAGCCCATGCCGACCATTGATCACCTGTTCACACTAGTTCTATGATATCCCACTTTACACACTGAGGGTAATTTACAGAGGCCAACTAAATTACAAATCCACGCATTTTGGGTTATGGGAGGAAACCGGATCACCCGGAGGAAACCCACGCGATCACAGGGAGAACGTTCAAATTCCACACAGACAACACACAAAATTAGGGTGGAACCCGGGTCCCTGACATTGTGAGTCAGCAGCACTACCAGCTGTGACACTCTGACTCCCTCTTAAAGCAGTTTGTCGTATTTACTGGAAAGTTTAAAGAATCCACTCTCCTCGCTACACCACCATGTTGGGTCTCTTACTTACCTTTTCATTCGCAACAAAAGGGGAAATCTTGGATCTGTCAGTATGTGCTTTCAAGGTTTTGTATTTACTCTCTGAGTGGAGAGAGGAGAAGAGTGGCACAGTGGCGCAGCGGTAGAGTTGGTGCCTTGCAGTGCCAGACACCTGGGTTTGATCCTGACCATGGGTGCTGGCCGTATGGAGTATGTACATTCTCCCCTTGTTCGTGTGGGTTTTCCCTGGATGCTCCGGTTTCATCCCACACTCCAAACATGTACAGGTTTGTAGGTTAATTGGCTTAGTTGAAAATTATAAATTGTACCTCCTGTGTAGGATGGTGCTAGTGTACAGAATGATCACTGGTCAGCGTGGACTTGATGGGCCGAATGACCTGTTTCCACGCAGTGACATTAAAGTCTAAAGTCTTGAAACTGGTAGTATGTGCTTTCAAGCCTTTGTACCTTCTGTCCACCAGGAGAGGGGAGAAGAGTGACAGACCATGGTGTGAGGCAGCGTTAAGTGTAGAGAGAGTAATATGGTTCCATGGGTTCAATGGTTTCTTTATTACCATGAGTACCAAGGTGCAGTGAAATTCCTCTTTTTGCATACAGATCAACAAGACCAGCACCATACATAAGCACAATCCCCTGGTTAGTACAGAATGTACGGAGCAGCCCACTGAGTCTCTGTGCAAGAGTCACCATTTTGGCTCCATTTTATAGTCCCAGCTGCAGCTGACCACAATGGCTCATTGCAGACTTCACCTCCATTTTGGTGACCCTGCAAACCGCCGTATGGTGGGAGAAGCAGCTGGTTTGTGTGGTGACTGGGCTATGTCCACAATTATAAAGGAGGATGCACTACCATGGGAGAGGGTGAAGTGAAGATGTATAAGGATTATATCAGGCATGCAAGATTATTCATATTAAAAAATATAAATAAACAGGTTTTCTCTAGAGGAAAGAAGGCGAGAGATGACCCATTAGAACTCTTTCGATCAAGCAGAGCTTTGTTGGAGTGGATGCAGACAAAATGCTTCTGCTTGTGGGGATAAGCAAAACTAGAGGCCTTCAGTAAAGGCAATCTCCAAAGAAAAATCCAACAGTGGTTCAGAAGAAAACCATTTACCCATGGGACAGAGAGAGTGAAGCTCCTGGGGGTATTGAAAAGAACAATATGGATGCTTTTAAGACTTTGGACTATTATATGAGGGAAAAGGGAAAAGAGGACCTATTCATTTACCTGAGAACACATGGGGATAGTGCAGTAATGCTGGCATGATCTCTATTTTGCATTGTTTATTAATGCCACGTGTACCAACATATTGTGACAAGTTTTGTTTAAGTACTGTCTAGTCAAACCATACAATGCATGAGTACAGACCCAAAATGCTGGAGTAACTCAGCAGGACAGGCAGCATCTCTGGGGAAAAGGAATTGGTGACATTTTGAGTCAAGACCCTTCTTCATCTCTCTATGAAACGTCACCTATTCCTTTGTGTCTATCTTCAGTGTAAACCAGCATCTGCAGTTCCTTCCTGTACATGTGTTCAATCAAGTGATACACAAGTTCAACAGGTACTGCAAAGAAAAAAAACAGTTCAGAATATATTGTTACAGTGTTATACAATTACAGTTATAGAGGTAAGTGCAAGGTTCGTGATGAGGTTGGTTGGAAGAGCGGGACCACACTACATTCCGTGGTAGGCTTACAGTGGGGAAGAAGCTGTTCCTGAAAATGCTGGTACGCGCTTTCAAGCTTTTGTATCTTCTGCCCGACGGGAGAAGGGAAAAGAGGAAATGACCAGGGTGATGGATTATATTGGTCCTTGATTTTATTAGCTGCTTACCTGAAGCAACATGAAGTGTAGATGGAGTTGATGGGGAAGGAGGCTGGCTAGTGTGATGGACAGGGCTACATCCACACTTTGCTGAGATTTGTTGTAATCTTGGCCAGAGCTGGGAAACTGCATAGGCCAAGGCGGACTGTGCGAAACAATCACCCAATATGCACTGGGGCAAGCCTATATATAGGAGTTCACACCTAGAACAGCGAATACAGTAAATTAGGGTTGGAGGAGGTGCAAGAGAACCTCTGCCTCACCTAAATGGACTGTTGGGGTCCCTGGACAGAGTCGAGGGAGGAGGTATAGGGACAGGTGCCTGTTTCATGAAAGGATTTCAGAATTAGCGTTCAATTCAGTTAAAGGTGAACTCTCTTTATACCTGCAAGAGATAGTGCTGCTGTTTGTCACATGCTTCCAGTCACCAACACAAAGCATACTGTGTGCAGCCAGACATAAAAGATTATCCAATGGGGAGCAAAGAACACAAATAAGCACCACGTTTTGACAACATAATCATGCTCACAAATAATCCAATGACTGCAGTTATGGAGTCCGAGGTCTTCTTTGGGGACGATGTCCCAGAGCAGGAAACAAATTAGCACTGTAAACATCAATTTTGATGAAATGGAAGTCAAAATGAATCAACTTGTGGTTACACAAAATGCAAGTGATCAATAGAATAATGTTTACAGTAAATAAACTCGAGGTGTGAGCCAGCTTTATTGCTTTGGAATTTGAACCAATAAAATTCAGCCATTCAATGACAGCGACCAATTACCACAATAAATTGTCAAGCTTTTCTTTCTGTCAAAAGGGATAACATTAACTTTGAGTGGCAGTGTAAAACGGCTAAGACTAAATATGCCATCTCTCCTTACATAGTCTTCCCATTGATTATATTGAGAGGTATTACAATCATCAACTAAAATTATGGCTCTAGTGATTGCCCAATTTCATGATGAAGGCTGATCTCAATAAAATAAAATTCTCTGAGGCCTTAACACAAAGATGCAGGGGGGGGGGGGGGGTTTCCTAAAGCTAAAAATAGCCCTTGTGTCTTTGATATTTAATTCCGACCTTCAATTTTCATCCAAACCCTTCTCCCTTACTTTTTCCTTTCTCGCGTTCTTTAGTTTAGTTTAGAGATACAGCATGGAAACAGGCCCTTCAGCCCACCGTGTCAGCGCCAACCAGCAATCCCCGCATACCAGCACTATCCTACACATTAAGGACAATTTACAAATTTACCAACGCCAATTAACTTACAAACCTGTACGTCTTTGGAGTGTGGGTGGAAACCGGAGCACTCAGAGAAAACCCACATGGTCACGGACCTGGGTTTGATCCTGAGCGCGGGTGCTGTCTGTATGGATTTTGTACGTTCTCCCTGTGACTGCATAGTTGGCGTGGACTCGGTGGGCCGAATGGCCTGTTTCCACACTGTATCTCAAAGCTAAACTAAACAAAGGGGAAGATACAGAGTGCAGAATATAGTTCTCTGCAATGTAGCACTTTGTAGCAAATTAGTTCTATAGACAAAGTTCAATACACAATGGGATAGAAGTGATTTGAACAGTATTCTAGCTTATGAAAGAGTCTGATAACAGAGGGAAGGAGCTGTTCCTGAGACTGGTGGTGCGCGTTTTTAAGCTTCTGTATCCTCTGCCTGATGGGAGTAGGGAGAAGAAGGAACGACCGGGGTGGGACAAGTCTTTGATTATGTTGGCCGTTTTTCCGAAGTAGCATGTAGTGTGGATGGAGTCAATGGTGGGAAGTCTGGTCTGTGTGATAGACTGAGATACATCTACCATTTCACTGCTATTCTATCAAACACTGTCCCTGTACTTACTCCTGGAAACCCCTCCTCAACCCTTACCAACTCACTACTCTTTAATATATTCTTTATAACATAACTCTTTAAGCTACTCTTTAGTCATAGCTTCTTATTAATTATATGTGATTTTTTTTCTCTTCAGATTGCAATGTGAAGCAATTGTGGTTAACTAATTAAGGTTAAGGGGTCGTGCAAAAATCTGAATTCCATCGTACGTTCTCCAAAAGCAATTGTACCCATGAAGAATTTCTGCCCCATTAAGTTAGGAAGAGGATGCATTTTACATTTATTATCATTATCTTCCTGGATTGTTGAAATCCATAAGAACATTAAACCAACAATAAGCCACTTAGCCTCTTCATACTGTTCCTCCATTTAATTACTGACTGTTTCAACTGAACATAGTTCCAGCTCAAATTGACAGCTAAATCCTTTGAAGACAGGGGAGCATTCAAGGCTCACATCACAATGATACAACTGCAGTATTGTAACGTATGATTAAATCAAAGCTACATATCTTTGAGTGTCTATAATTATATTTGATAATTGTTATGACAACTACACAATGAATTTCTGAGAATGTTTAATTCTGTAGACTTTGAGGAAGGCATGAGAGAATTTTCAGGTTAATATTTTCCTTTTCATCTTATGGGTTAGATGTTGCCTTTGTTTATTCACCAAAACAAATTAGTGTGAAGGATGGTAAATAAAGAGAGACATTTAATCACTCATACCTCAAAAGGCCATTCTGCCTGTGGTGTTCTCGCCCAGCAGTGCTATGCCATGTCACTCTCTCACTGGTAGAGCTGCTGCCTCACAACTCCGGTGACCTGGGTTCGATCCTGACCTTGGGTACTGTATGTGCGGAGTTTGCATGTTTTCTACGTGAATGCATATGTTTCCTCCGAGCGCTCTGGTTTCCTATTGCATTGGAGACCCTTGGACTATCTTTAATCGGACTTTACTGGACTTTATCTTGCACTAAACGTTATTCCCGATATCATGTATTGTACACTGTGGATGGCTTGATTCTAATCATGTATAATCTTCCCATTGACTGGTTCACATGCAATAAGAGCTTTTCACTGTACCTCAGCAAAATGAAAAATACAGCAGCCAATTTGCTCAAATCAAGCCTCCACAGGCCATATTTGATAGGCTTCCTAATTTGGAGATACAGTACATGTTTGACAAGACTTTGCGAGTTTTCCAAATCATCTCCAAATGGAAAATAAGGTATTCTATGGAGAAACTCAGCAGGTCTGGCAGTATCTCTGGAGAAAGGAATAGGCAACGTTTCTGGTCGGAGCCCTTCTTCAGACTCCAGCATTTCAGATTAATATTTTCCTTTCCAGTCCCGGTTTTCTCTGGGTGCTCCGGTTTCCTCCTACATCTAAAACATATGCAGATTTGTAGGTTAATTGGCTTCATAAATTGTCCCTAGAGTGTAGGATAGAACGTGTACAGGTGATCGGTGGGGCAAAGGGCCTGTTTCCGCACTGTTTTTCACATTAACACTTTCCTACACACAGTAGGGAAAATTTTACATGTATACCAAGCCAATTAACCTTCAGCAAAGCATTCAACAAAGTTTCATATGGTAGGCTGCACTGGAAGGTTAGATTGCATGGGATCCAAGGAGATATCAAGTCAAGTCACATTTATTTATATACCACATTTAAAAAAACAACTCTCGTTGGCCAAAGTGCTTTACATTTGTTATAAGATGGATGAATGGATAGAAAATTAGTTTTGTGGAAGGAAGCAGAGGGTGATGGTGGAAGCTTGCTTATCGGTCAGAGGTCTGTGACTAGTGGTGTGCCTCAGGGTTCGGTGCTGTGCTCGTTACTATTTGTCATCTATACCAATAATTTGGATAATAACTTACTTGGCAAGATTAACAAGTTTGCAGACAATACCAAAGTGGGTGGTTTTGCTGAAGTGAAGATGGTTGTGCATTGCAGCATGATCTTGATTGATTGGCCATGTGTGCTGAGTAATGGTTTATGGAATTTAATACAGAGAAACTTAAGGTGTTACATTTTGGGAAGTCTAACATTGGCAGTACCTACACAGTGAATGGAAGGGCTCTGGGAAGTGTTGTAGAGCAGAGGGATCTAGGAGTGCAGGTGCTGAAGGTGGACGTGGAGTCGCAGGTAGATAGGGCAGTCGAAAAGGCTTTTGGCACATTGGGTCTCATCAGTCAGAGTATTGAGTATAGGAGCTGGAAGGTCATATTGCAGTTGTATAAGACATTGGTGAGGTCTTATTTAGAGTATTGTGTTTAGTTCTGGACACCATATTATAGGAAAGATGTTGTCAAGCTGGAAAGGATTCAGAGAAGATTTACAAAGATTTTACCAGGACTAGAGGGTCTGAGCTATAGGGGGGGGGGGAGGTGGTTGAGTGGTCTGGGATTCTACTCCTTGGAGCATAGGAGGATGAGGGGTGATCATATAGAGGTGTATAAAATCATGAGAGGAATAAATGGGGGAGTTGTACAGAATCTCTTGCCCAGTGTAGGTGAATCAAGGACAAGAGGGCATAGGTTTAACGTGTTGGGGAAAAGATTTAAACGGAACCTGAAGGGTAAATTTTTCACACAAAGGGTGGTAGGAGTATGGAACAAGCTGCCAGAGGAGGTATTGCAGCAGGGACTATCCCAACATTTACTAAACAATTAGACAGGTATATGGATCGGACAGGTTTGGAAGGATATGGGCCAAACGTAGGCAGGTGATACTAGTGAAGCTGGGACATGTTGGCTGGTGTGGGCAAGTTGGGCTGAATGGCCTGTTTCCATGCTGTATTATTCTATGACTCTATGACTCTATAACCCACGAACCTGTACGGCTTTGGAGTGTGGGAGGAAACCGAAAATCTTGGAGAAAACCCACTCAGTCTCAGGGAGAATGTACAAACGCCGTATAGAAAGCATCCATTGCTGGATTTGAACCCGGGCCTCTGGCGAAGTGATTCAGCAACTCTACCGTTGCGCCACTATGCCAAGGTTTGAGAGATGTGGGTCAAACAGGGGCAAGTAGAACTAGTATTGATGGGAAATTTTGCATGGATAAGTTGAGACAAAGGGCCTCCTTCCACGCTGTAGCTTTAAGCTACGGTTATAAGCCTATGCACCCTGCAAAGGGGTTACATCAGAGCTTAAGACGTCATGGAATAAACATACTTTATAACGTTCTTCTTTCAAACACAGTCTCTCAACGGTAGCATTTCATTTCACCCCCACCATCTCTTTGCGACTGAGCTTCAACGTTACAGACCTGCGATTGAAAGACCTCGGTATGAATCATGAATCGTATGACCATGGATCCTGCCAGATATCTCTAAAACATCCACCATTGTACAGTCATCATCAGCTCTTCAAGGATGAATGACTAACTCATTGCACAGTCATAGGATTTTTTTTTTGTGCAAAGTATCCTTTCAGCTGAGCCGGGGCAGCTAATCAACCCTCTCCTCTCCACATGAAAGGACGTTTACTGAATTAATAAATGAATTCTCTCCTAGTCTTGACTTTTGATGTTTGGATTGAGCTTTAAGTGCATTCTACCACAGAGCTGCAGGCTAGCAGATTCTCTTTTCCACTGCACAAAAGCCGTCAATTTTTAATACGTTTTTTTGTCTCCTTTTCTTTCTTTGACTGACATGCTCATCCTAAGAGCACAGTATTCAACGCAGGATTAAAAATAAAATGCTCTCTGAAAAGACAGATTCTTTACCAAGTGACCACAGTTCACCTTATTTTGACTGTGGAAATGCAAGGTGGATATTACCGGGCAGCATTTTTACTGAATTAATATTTTATGCCGTGTAATTAATAGTTCTTCATCTTATTATTTACATCAGCTTCACTGGAGTTTTGGGGAGGCAATAATATGGTCGTCCCTTCAATCATGCTGGGCAGATTTGATTCACCTGTCATCTCTGAGTTAGTTGATACTGTATTTGGTTTCAATCATACTATTGTTATGTTTGGTATTGACTCTGAGGTCAATCATCACCCGAGTTGTGCCAGCGGAACCTACGCCAGACTCACGAAAAGAGTCTTTGAAGACCAAGACATAAAGGCTCAAACAAAACTGCTGGTCTACAGAGCCGTTGTCCTCTCCACCCTGTTGTATGAAGCAGAGTCATGGACCACCTACAGCAGGCACCTGAGAGCCCTGGTAACAATACCATCAGAGATCCTTACGAAAGATTCTGAGCATCAGCTGGGAGGACAAAGGCACCAACATCAGCGTTTTGTCACCACCATGTCACGCAGTGTGGACTCCACGTGGCCCTTCATGGCAAAAGAAATGCGGTGGGCCGGTTTAATCACCAGGTTAACACCCGGGTCAACAACGATTTTGTAAGCACAGGGCAATTTGCCCAGAACGTCATCAAAACGGTCGGGGTACTCGCTCAGGGGGTCCATGGGGGCCTGCACCAGGTGGATGTCGCGGTGGAAAGAGACCAAGCCAAAGTCCTGGCATGCACGGGCGCCCAGCAGGGTGACGTTTTCAGAATCCAGCAGGAGAAAAGTGAGGGGCCGAGAGGTCTCAAGAACTGTACAGATAAGCGTGGCCTTCCCCACAGGGACCAGAACACCTCCCCCATAGGCATGAAGGCGGGAGTCATCGGGAGTAACCCTCTCCCCAGACCTTATCTGCTTGAAGAGGCGAACAGACATAACATTGGCAAAAGCACCAGTATCGACCTTCGCAGGGAAGGAGTGGCCATTCACAGTAACATATACAGAGGGATCTGTTATCAATGCAGGTGCACCCAAAAGCAAAAACACAGTTGAATCACCATGGGAGGAGCTCGTATCAGAGTCAAGGAGTTCATCCGACTGGTACTGGAAACCAGGCGCGCTATCAGAGTCCACAAGGTTGTTTAGACACCTTCTTGGAGCAGGAACCGGCTTCCCACGCGATCGACATGCCGCAGAAAAGTGGTTCAGCTTCCCGCAGGAATTACAAGTTTTACCCTGCGCTGGGCACACGTTGAATTGGTGGGAAGAGAAATTGCAATTAGGGCAGCGACGAGGGGTGACCTTAACGGGCGCAGCGGCGGTGCCCTGGCGTGGCGGGCCATTGTTCCGCCGGCGGCCAGCAGCACCGGTGAAGTTGATGTCCTGGGACACCGGTTGAGATACGGAGCCAACAGCAGTGGCCATGCGAGCGGCATGCAAAACTTCCCTTAGCGTTAGATCAGGCTTCGTCAGGAGCTCGTCACGCAGCTTAGAGTTCAGGAGACCATTGACCAGGACATCCCTGATCATTTCGTCCGGGATTATCGTTTCAAGGGGGCACCGCCGAGCCATATGACGCAAAGAGGCAATGAAAGCGTCTATATGCTCACCGGGAATCTCACGCCTTTGGAAGAACTTAAAGCGCTCGATAATGTTATTGGTAGGGATATCGCAGAGGGCAGTGAATTTAGCCATGATACATACCGGGTCGCGACGGTCTTCACCAGGGGCGAACTCGAACGAGGCATAATGTTCCATGACCTCCGGGCCAGCCAGGTTGAGGAGCAGGTGAGCCTGTACAGCAGGAGTGGCATCAGGATGAGCGATTGCAATATAGTGTTCATAGTCGAGCTGGAAGACAGTCCAGCAGTGGACGATATCCGTGTCAAAAACAAGCGTGTCGGGACGACGACAAGAGTTGGACATAATAGAAACAGGGGGATGGGGACACAACTGGGAGAAAGCAAATAATAAAAATAAAGCCGATGAACAGGAGACGCGAGTCTACCGCTGTGACACCATGTAAAATGACTTGCTTGTCACACAAAGTCTTTTACTAGATAACTTTATTATAAGCACTACACACACTATGCACTAGCTGTCCGTGGTCATCACAGGAGCTAGAGAGCGAGCTGGAGGTGGGGAAGCTACAATTATACAAGAGACAATGGGGAGTGGTTAGTAGTGGTGAGGTCACTATGTTAAAGGAGCATGCACTGATCTACAGCCAACATGACCAGCATCACCACCACAATAATGCAGCACCAACTTCGATGGACTGGCCATGTCATCTGCATGTCCAACACACGTCTCCCTAAACAAATCCTGTACTCACAAGTGAAGGAAGGTCGGCGAGCCCTCGGCGGGCCAAAGAAACACTTCAAGGTCAACATCAAGAACAGTCTGAAGAAATTCCACAACTCAGAGCACATTGCACTGGACAGTCGCTCCTGGAGGAAATCCGTGCAGGAAGGAGTTGACATCACGAAATGGAACTACGCCGTGTCACAGAGACAAAGCAACAGCACCGTAAGGAGAGAGAGAAGGGGGCTCGACGACTACCAACCACCGCCAGTCTCCACTGCCTACTTTGCACCAAGGTGTGTGGATCATGGATTGGCCTCTACAGACATCTGCAGCCCCACAAGTAGGCAACCCTATAGAAAGGAGAGGACAGTCATACTCGTTTCGAGTGACCGCCGATGATGATGATGATGATTTGGTTTAAATCATACTACTGTTATGTTTGGTAAAAGCATCTCACTTTCCTTGAGTAATGTTGTTTACTTTTACGGGATGTCCCATTCCACTTTATGGATACTGAATTTATATATGGAATGCAGGGCGGCACGGTGGCACAGCAGTAGAGTTGCTGCCTTACAGCGCCAGGGACCTGGGTTTGATCCTAACTATAGCTGCTCCCTGTATGGAGTTTGTATGTTGAACTCAAATTTCACTGTACCTTAATTGATGCATGTGACAATAAACGCATACTTGAACGTTCACTCAGTGACGTTGGTCTACGAGGAACCAACGAGGGATTTCTCCGAGGACTTCCATTGATCTTCCACACTCCAAAGACGTACAGGTTTGGAGGTTAATTGGCTTGGTTTAAAATGTAAATTGTCCCTCGTGTGTGTACGATAGTGTTGGTATGCGGGGATCACTGGTCGGTGCGGACTCGGTGGGCCAAAGGGCCTGTTGCCACGCTGTATCTCTAAACTAAACTAAATATAACAGACACCAGTTATCATAAATCAGCAGATGGGTGTGCAGGCTAAGTGAATTGATATTTTAAAGGCAGAGATTGATAGATTCTTGATCAGTGAGGGTGTCTGGGTTATGGGGATACGGCAGGAGAATGGGGTTAAGAGAGAAAAATAGATCAGCCATGATTGAATGGCAGAATTAACTTGATGGCGAAATAGCCTACTTCTGCTTCTACAACTTATGAATCTAACAGGGTCATAGAGCACGGAAACATGCCCTTCGGTCCAACTTGGCAACGCCAACCAAGATACACAATCTAAGCTATTCCTATTTGCCCGCACTTGACCCTAAACTCTCTAAGATTTTCTTATCCATGAGCCTCTTGTCAGATCCTGATTGCGGATGCTGTATACAGTATGTATTGACATGTGTGGATGTGTATTGCACGTTCTCCATGTGACCATGTGTGGTTTCCTCCAGGTGCTCCAGTTTCCTCCCACATCCCAAAGACATGTGGGTTTGTAGGTTAATTGGCCTCTGTACAATTCCCCTAATGTGTAGGGAGTGAATGCAAAAGTGGGATAACATGGAACTAGTGTGAATGGGCAATTAATGGTTGGCATGGACTTGATGGGCCGATGGACCTATCTCTAAAATCTGCATTTCTAAAACTAAAAAAGGAACAGAAACAGGCCCTTTGGCCAACCGAGTCGGCGACGACCAATGGTCACCCCATACACTAACACTGTTCTACACACTTAGGATAATTTTACAATTTTACCAAAGCTAATTAACCTACAAACCTGCACGTCTTTGGAGTGTGGTAGGAAACCGGGGCACCCGGAAAAAGCCCACAAGGTCACAGAAAGAACGTACAAACTCCATACAGACACCACCCGAGGTCAGGATCAAACACAGGTCTTAGGCACTATAGGGCAGCAACTCTACTGCTGCACCGCTGTGCCGCCTATCCATGTTCTCCAGAGAAGCTGCCTGACCTGCTGAACAACAATAAACATCCTTACTCTATATCTTTCCCACTACCTGTCTCCTATGCTCCCCTGGAACTATACCCTTTCATAAATCAATAACAGGAGCAGGAGAAAGAAGATTGAAGAGAAAGCAGAAAAAAAAACAAAAGCAATTTGGCCAGATATTTTATTTTGGCTGATTCAACCTCTTCAAGATGATTGCATTGACCGTGAGAGTGAAAGAGAAGGACAATTATTCACCAACCTGTGTGAAACACAATGAGGGCTGCAGTTGTTGCCACAACTCTTGCAGTGATGAAGAGGCAGGCTATTTAATTACTGCTCTCTAATTCTGCGTTTGTAAATGCAGAAAACTCAAAATGCACCAAAATTGATTTCTGATAACACAGCTTCTAGTTTTGAGATGCAAATGTGCATATTTTGAAAACTACCACAGCCAATCAATAAATTGTGGGTTAGCTTGCAGTATCGAGTACTATTAAATGTTTTTAAACTGTCCTTAAAATACTTGTTTGTGGTACTGCATCAAGCTCCGTTTAGTTTTCACTGGGTTAGAGGAAGATCCAGTCTCCCATACATTCTTCTGTGGCTCAATAACCAACACATATCCAGTTACAACTATTTCTTGCTGACTACTTTCCAAAGGGAAACTGATGACTAGAATTCAGTAAACCCTCATGTTACGGACCTCATTATAGAGGGGTTGCACGTAAGATCACTGGGTCATAGGGCTTGACGCACGGAGCCGCTCAATCCGTCTGGAGGACATCCGTAACTTCCGGTATATGTTATTAATGCAAGAAACGCATACTTTCCTACCTGTTAAAAACCACCCAAATGGTGAATTTTTGCGCTGAAAAAAATTGTGGAAGTCGCGGTAAGTGTGAGAGACATGTACCCAACTTCAGAATTCCAAAAGTGAAGCGAAATGAAGGTAAAGAGAAGTGAGAGCTGAAGGGACAACAACAGCTAAAGTACTTGCTGAACATTGGCCGTGCAGATATCGGATACTGCATCTTCGTGTTCCTTCGTGTGTTTTGTGTGGGGGGTGGTGTGGGGGGGTGAGGGGGAAACCGCTTCGGTCGCCTCCTCCATGGAGAGGCGACTTTTTCCAGGTCGCCTCCCCCGTGGCCTAACATCAAGGATCGGCGCGGCCTTTCCCGGAGACGTGCCCGGGACTTCAGCGGCGGGCGCAGCGTGGACTCTCGGCGTGGAGCGGGTGAACCCTCGCTGGGGCTCGCTGGAGGGGAGCGCTCCGTTTCGCTGACCCGGGGCAGCCAGCAGCCTGAAGTCGCAGCCTGAAGCCGCAGTCTGCAGAGCTCCAGCTTGTGCAGCGTCTACAGCCCGGGATCCCCCGTGGGGGACCCGGGGGAAGAAGAAGCCATCACTGCCGGCCCGCGGCCAACTTCTACCGCGGGGCCGGCATGGGCTTACCATCACCCCTGGAGGGTGGCTTCGACCGCCGGCCCTGCAGTCTACGGTGCTTCTGGCTGCAGCGGGGACTTTAAATCTTGACAGCCGGCCTGCGACCTGCGGCCTACAACAATCTAAAGCCGCGGTCTCCGGTGAGGAAGAGCCGATCCTGGACTGACTCTGGACTCTGGTCCTGTCCACGGGGGGGAAATGGAGGAGGACTGGCCACATTTTTGTGCCTTCCACCACAGTGATGAATGCTGAGGTGGATGTTTATGTTTGTGTTACATTTTGTGTGTTCTTATTATTGTATCGCTGCTGACAACCCAATCCTTGCCGGGTCACTGCTCGTGCGGTCGACCGGTCGGTGCAGAGAGTAGCTTTGAATGTTTGTCTCTTCGTTGATTGTGTCCCTTTCTTTTTTTTAAAAAGCTACTGTAATGCGCCCTTTTAAATTGCCCCTCGGGGATGAATAAAGTGCTTGATTGATTGATTGATTGAATTGAAAATATTGGGAATTATCGCGTTTGCTCACTGCATTTCATCAACTAATGCATTATTTGTGTTTTTTCTTGATTCCTTTGGTATCTAAAAAGTCTCAGAAGTGATAAATCTGGCTGTAAAATTTTCTTCAGATGCGTTTTCATTTTGTATGTAAAATAACCACTTGAGAACCATGGGCGATTTAAAAAATTTACAGCCAGGTTTATCACTTCTGAAACTTTTTAGATGCCAAAGGAATCAAGAAAAAACACAAATAATGCCTTAGTTGATGAAATGCAGTGAGCAAACGGTCAATGTTCGCTAAGCACTTTGGCTGTTGTAGTCCCTTCAGCTCTCGCTTCTATCTACCGTAATTTATCCTCACCTTTGGAATTCTGAAGTAGGCTAAATGTCTCACATGCTCATCCCGATTTCCATCATTATTTACAGCGCAAAAATTGACAATTTCAGCCGGTTTTAACGGGCCCGCTACGCTGGAAACAATGGTAAGTGCCTACCTGCAGTTCATCGCGTGTACTCCATTTGGAGTAGCGTAGCGACAGTACGGGTGATGGGTCGTGACCCGACTGCCGTGAAACCTCCCTATAACAGATTTTGGTTATAGTGGACGGACCTACCGAACTTCACCTTCAAGGAGCTGCTGGCAATGTCGTATGGGAGGAGTGGGCTGGTGAAAGAAGAACCGGGGTGTTGCCTCCAGCACCTTCAAAGTCGGCTGCAAGAGGTGGCCCACACAAAGGTGGTCGGGAGAGGAGAGGTACGTCGGTTCACGGGCCGAGCCGATCGAGGGCGACGGAGGAGGCTCTGCAGCAGCCTGGGGCTTACCTAAATTGGGAGCGGCTCCAGTAAATCGAGCATGTGGACATGATGTTGGACCTTTTCTTTTTGTAAATGGCACCAAAATATGGTGACTCGTGCATGTGTGTGCTATGCAGAAATAATCCTACTTAGATGTGTGGTTCATCAAATGAACAACTCATTAATTCTTCGTAAGCTTAAACCATATCCGGAAGTGGCGACGTCGCCCAAGCAGCTGCGGCTCGCCTGCAGTCCATCTGTCTTTCCTTTTTTTGTTTTATTTTTGTCTTGTTAGATGTATGTTTTAGTCTATTTTTAGTTGTGTACATGTGGGTGGTGGGGGAAAATTTAAAAAAATCTCTTCCTTCAATCGGGATGCGACCTTTTCCTTGTCGTATCTGCGCTGATGCTTAATATCATGGAGCTGCTGGCCTCCAACTGGAATTGACCTTGGGGGCTCCGGTAGCAGAGCCTGTGGACTTACCATCGCGGAGCTGGCTGACTTCGGAGGCTGTGGTGGCGCTGTGGCTGCGACCCAACTTCGGCGCTTCGGAGGCTTCGGCCGCGGGCCCTGTGGACGGTAACATCGGGAACTTGCAGTTCCCTGGTTGGTGACCAATTTTCGGGAGCTCCCGCAACGGCAGCTTCGTCTGCCCCGAATCGCGGAGTTTGAAACGGCCCGTTCGAGGAGCTTAATATCGGCCGCGGGATTTACCATCACCCCGCGGGGACTTCAACATCGAGAGCCTCGGTCGCCTCGACACATCGGGAGAACAAGCAAGGAAGAGTTAAGACTTTTTGCCTTCCATCACAGTGAGGAGGTGCCTGGAGATTCACCGTGATGGATGTTTGTGTTAAATTGTGTTCATTGTGCGTTTTGTTGCTTTCTTTTGTCATGACTGCATGGTACGACAATAAAGGAAATTCAATTCAATTCAATTAAATTCAAATTCAATTTATTGTTTGGATTTGGGTATATTTTATCAATTTTCCAATATAGTGCCTCTCCTTCAGTGCCCTCAAGGTGGTGATAGTGAGACAACATCTTGATCCAAAATGTTGAAGTCCACCACAATGCTTTGGATGTTGCGACCATGATCCAAATCCAGAATGATGAAAGTGGATGATGTAGAGTCATAGGGTCCTACAGCGTGTAAACAGTCGTTCAGCCAAACTTGTCCTCACCGACCAACATGTCCCATCGACACTAATCCTACCTGGAGAAGATGTTGGTGGTATTCTTATTTACTCTCTTCTTTGAACAACAGTATCAGAAGTCATGGATTCAGAAATTGCTATCAAAGAAGTCTTGTCCAGTTGGTGTGTGTACCATGCAAATGCAACATACTTTTCAATTATGTACACTGTGGTTTATATAATTATATAGAGATTGGATGATCAATGTACTAGATGCAGTGCTTTGTTCTAAATCCTTCTTATTCATAACAACTGATTCACTGGAAGAGAAAGGCAAAAGTCTTGTGTTTCTATTGATTGATTGATTGATTGAAAGATACAGTATGGAAACAGGTCGTTCAGCGCACTGAGTCCACACCGACCATTGATCATCCATCGGTTCACGCTAGTTCCATTTTTGCATCCACTCCCTGCACATTAGAGGCAATTTAGAGACACTAATTAAATTACAAAGCCACACGTCTTTAGGATGTGGGAGGAAACCGAAACAGTAAATGAGGAGGAATATCTTTAATCAGACGGTGGTAAATCTGTGAAATTCTTTGCCACAGAAGGCTGTGGAGGCCGTCTATGGATATTTTTAAGGTAGAGACAGATAGATTCTGGATTTGTACGGGTGTCGGGGCTTATGGGGAGATTGGGGTTAGGAAGGAGAGATAGATCAGCCATGATTGAATGGCGAAGTAGACTTGATGGGCCGAATGGGCTAATTTTGCTCCTATCACATACGACCTTATAACCGTATGACCACCCGGAGAAAACCCACGCAGTCACTTGGAGAACATGCAAACTCCACACAGACAGCACCCAAGATCAAGATCAAGCCTTGGATTC
Organism: Amblyraja radiata; assembly: GCF_010909765.2. NCBI lineage: Eukaryota > Metazoa > Chordata > Chondrichthyes > Rajiformes > Rajidae > Amblyraja > Amblyraja radiata. The sequence goes on along the minus strand of NC_045972.1, from coordinate 24,341,722 downwards.
TGCCCTGTGATGTAGCAGCTCTACCAGCTGCACACTGTGTTATGTTTTCTCTTTTCAAATATTCCAAAGTGCTTTGCAGACAATAATATTTTAAGTGTTGTCAAATTGGTAAAGTTCTGACAAAGTGTCTTCAGCCTAAAATATTACCTCTTTTTTTTTGCAACACACAATGCCTGATTTCTTGAGTGTTCCCATCATTTTTTTTTTGAATTTCAGATTTTGGTCAGTTCTTTACCATTCAAGTTAAATCCCTCATCCCCGCCCGGAATTTAGTAAATCTCTTCTTTAAACTTTAGACCTGAGTGATATAGCATGGAAACACGCTCTTCGGCCCATCAAGTCCGCGCCGACCAGCGAATGCCCGTACACTACCCTACCTGCACTATGGACAATTTTACAATTAACCTTCAAACATGTACATCTTTGGAGTGTGGGAGGAAAACCCTCACGTTCACAGGCAGAATGTACAAACTCCACACAGACAGCACCTGTAGTCAGGATCGAACCTGGCTCTCTGGCGAAGTAAAGTGGCATCTCTACCATTATGCCACTGTACTGCCTCACACGTGGATCTTCTGAGTCTTCCTTAGAGACTTTACATCTTTCCTAAGGTTTAGCATCCAGCTATAATTCTTATATTGTGAGCAATTTTGGGTACCATATTTGAGGAAGGATGTGCTGTTCTGGAGAGGGTCCAGTGGACGATGACAAGCGTGATCCCAGGAATGAGTGGGTTAACATATGATGAGCTTTTGATGCCAATGGACCTGTAGTCGGTGGAGTTTAGAAGAATGAGGGGGGACCTCATTGAAATGTACCGAATAGTGAAAGGCTTGGATAAAGTGGATGTGGAGAAGATATTTCCACTAGTGGGAGAGTTTTGGACTAGAGGTCATAGCCTCAGAATTAAAGGACGTCCCTTTAGGAAGGAGATGAGGAAGAATTTCATTTGTCAGAGAGTGGTGAATCTCTGGAATTCTTTGCCATGGAAGGCTGTGGGAACCAAGTTAATGGATATTTTTAAGGTGGTCATGGACAATTTTTTGATTAGTATGGCTGTCAGGGGTTATGGGGAGTAGGTAGGAGAATGGGGTTGAGAGGGAGAGATAGTTCAGCTATGATTGAATGGCGGAGTAGACGATGGGCCTAATGGCCTAATTCTGGTCCTGTAATTTATGAACTTGTGAATTCTGCCAGTACCCTAATTGTTGTTGAACCAGTAAAAATCTTCTTAGTTAGCTTCAATGTAGTGGTACAGTGGTATGTACTGGCACTTGAGAAGGTAAACAAGCCATTTGCTTAATAGTTTCTCTGAAAAGCATCATCCCTGACAGAACAAGATGCCCTCGATATGGGCAAAAAACAAACTGCTGGATGAACAACGTAGAAACATGGAACTGCAGATAGACACAAAATGTTGGAGTAACTCTGCAGGTCAGGCAGCATCTCTGGAGAAAAGGAGTAATGTGTTATTTCAGGTCGAAATCCTTCTTCAGGTGCTGGTTTAGAAAAAAAGTGACATAAAAAGCTGGAGTAACTCTAATTCAGGGTCCTGACACTTCTCCTGAGTCTGAAGAAGATATCCAACCAGACATGTCATCTACCCTTGCTCTCCAGAGATGCTGTCAGATGTTAGGTTTCTCTAGGTGCTCTACGTTCTCCCCGTGACCACGTGGGTTTTCCCCGGGTGCTCCGTTTTCCTCCCACACTCCAAAGACATCCAGGTTTGTAGGTTAAATAGCTTTGGTGTAGATTATAAATTGTCCTTAGTGTGCAGGATAGTGCTAGTGTACGGGGATCGCTGGTCAGCGTGGACTCGGTGGGCCGAATAACTTGTTTCCGCACGGTGTCTTCAAACTAAGTTAAACTAAACCGAGCACCCGTGGTGAGGATCAAACCCAGGTCCCCAGAGTGGTAAATCTCTGGAACTCCCTGCCACAGAAGCTGAGGCCAGTTCATTGGCTATATTTAAGAGGCAGTTAGATGTGGCCCTTGTGGCTAAAGGGATCAGGGGGTATGGAGAGAGGGCAGGTACAGGATACTGAGTTGGATGATCAGCCATGATCATATTGAATGGCCTACTCCTGCACCTATTTTCTATGTTTCTATGTTTCTATGTCCCTGGTGCTGTGAGGCAACAGTTCTCCTGGCTCTGCCATTGTGTCTCGTTCAAGCCACTAAATACGCTGATGAAAAATGTGTGGAGTCCACTCCAAACAGAATAGTTTTGTTGTAGAGTTCAGATGCCATCCAATGCTGCTGCTGTGTTTGGAGAGTTGCCGGTTAAAATTGAGCTTTTTCACTCTATTAGGGGCTACATGCGGTTCTCACAAGGAATGCTTTTGGGATTTAAGCTCCTGCCAATTCCAGCGCACGTCAAAAAAGGCTGCAGCCCTAACTGGACTAGCAGCTGCTAATAGGAATGTAGTCCGCTGGTCAGGCTCACAGCAACTTCCCCAAGCAGAGATCAGCATAATACAAGCAACTTCAACAGAGGTGACAGTGGGTAAATGAGATACATTTCACCACAGGAGTGCAGCACAGACAGTGTGCAATTCATGGCGATCCAATAAGTGCTATTTATATAGAGAGCCTACACATACTACAATAAACACCTGGGCAGGCTAATATCTCTTTCCAATTTTTCTGATTTATGCCATTGTAACGTTTTGCAGACTGCAGCAGCTACCACAGACAAGCTCTATCCACACAAGAAATGGGATTACTGTATTTCTTTGCGAGCATAGACAGTGAATGGTGGTGGAGAGAATAATTTATCCTGTGTGTG